>NC_142034.1:56697914-56850799 GCF_982192425.1 Myodes glareolus
CATATATTTTTGGAATCTCTTTGAAACCACTTGGCACTATCTAGCAAAGTCCAGATGCACATCTCCGAAGAATACGCTCCTTCTAGGTACTAGCCCCGGAGGAATGCGCACACAAGTCTACAAGGAGACTAGCACAGGCCGCACATCAGAACGCCAGCCTGTAGGGATGCAGGTAGAATCTGCGCGTTAGAGAACCCTGCGATGGATAGAGCAAACTAGGTCTGCATGTATCAACATGGGTAATGTCAAATGTCAAAAACGGAGAGAGGGGGAGCACATTGCAAAAGCGTAAATACAGAATGGAGCATTTTGGGGAGGCTTCAAAACACACATGACATTGCTTAATACTATTTTGCATACATACATGCTAATGAAAATTTAAAACACATTCATGGAAAAGGCATACCAAACACAGACCACTGATTACCTTCAGGAAAAAGGGAACAGAACAGGGGGGACAGGCAAGGTCTTTGATGCCAGCAAGTTCTACATTCTTTCTGGATGACATTTGGCAGTGCCAGTGCCCTGTCAAATCCAGAAAGGGTGATGATCGCATGGCAAATGTTCAGCATCCTTCGTTTTTAGGAAAAACACAGGACCAAACTCACTGACATGGTCAGGAACAGAACTGTTTCAGAGCTGGCGAGAAGGTAGTATAATTAGAAATTCCAATTTGGCAGCATGTGATGAGCACATTGAGGCTAACACTTTTCAAAAACATTTTCACCATTTCTTATGAAGTCAAACACATATTTATTGCGTTGTTAGCAGTCCCATGCCAAAGTATTTGTGCAAAAGGAACAAAGCCGTGTCCGACAGACGTGTACACAAATGTCCATAGCTATTACCCAGAGGAGATAAAAGCTGGAAGGAACCCAAGTGTTCCCTAACTGACAAATGGATAAACAGGCTGAAGTCAATTCAACGCACGGGACTCTACTTAGTGTTAAAAAGAAAAATACCAACGGCAGAAAATTCTCAGAATCAATTTTAGACATTGTCTAGTGCAAAAAGAATCTAGATTCGATTACACAATCTGTTTCTATGAAATTCTAGAACAGACAAAACAAATCTTCATGGTAGAGGTGACCTGGGGAGGCAGGTGGGAGCAGAGAAGACAAAAATGACGGCAAACGAGAACTTGGGAAGGCATCTCACATGATCAGTTACTCAACACGCAACCAAACAAGGGCTGCAAATATGAACTGAACATGCAGGGTTTGGTAATTATTCCCTGAACGGTACAGTGATTTAGAATATACTAAATGTGCCGGAGTTATGTGCAGATACGGTACTGCTTTGTATAAGGGACTTGAGCATCCTCAGATTTGGGGACCCTGGGATGCGTCTAACCAATGCCCTGTGGATACTAAGGGGTGGGTGCACACATCTCACATGCTGGTTATGATGGTGTAGTCACTCCCCCAGCCACTCATCTATGTGTGCCTGTCTGTTGCTTGGTTTTCCCAGGTCAGCTACAGTTCTCCTTTCTCCGCCAGTCTCCCAAGTACCAGAATTATAGGCATGCGCCCATCAGACCCTATCTGTACTCATAAAATAATCTTTCTTTCCTTGCAAACGACAGCCCTAGAAAGCTGATCTTAAAAAATATAAGTGGCAGATACACTGGTTGTCTCTATTTTTCTGTAACTATTTTATTAAAAATTAAACATACTTTGCAACGGCTGGGGGTAGAAAGTTTTAAGGGACCAATGAGAAATGGAGGTGGCTAACAATGTTAATTCCTATTTCTTCTCAGGGAAAGAGTTTTCTCCTTTAATAATTAGTGTCCTCCTATTAGAACAGAACCCGTCTTCTAAGTGCATCTCATCCAAGTCTCTTGCTCTCAGAAAAGAAACCCAAATCTTCCATCCAAGATCTCACAGTCATCCACTGCCTCCGCTGCCAAGGACACTTTCCTCATTCCTTTTTTAGAAAATTATCTCTCCCCTGTGGGCTATTTCTCTGTGGTTATGGTTCCAGGTGCCAGCTCCAACCCCAAAGCTCGGCCAAAAGGGGCTCTTTAGGGTCCCAGAGTGAAGGCATGTGTCCTGTGCCTCTGATGCTCTGAACCGTGGGCATGAGCAAGGAAAGACAGGCTCAGAGTTCAGCCAGCCAGTCAGCAAACCTGACCACACTGTCTTTGCTCTGAGTGCCTGCTCCTGTCACACCCACTGCCCGGCCTTCCACAGCTGGGTGGCTGGCTTCTATCTAAGGAGCTCTATCAGTACCCAGGCTGTGCCCGAGCCTCCCGTGTCTGTGGAGTAAGTCCCACTTGCTGATGTCACCCAGAATCAGCTCCTGAAGTGCCTCCCGAAGACTGCTGTGTGACACATTACCCAATCAGCCAAGGTTCATGAGACCCATGGCCCAGAGCTCAGAATTATAGGGAGTTGTCTTGGGCACAGTCATCTCTTGGGACCGTTGACACCCTCAGAACTACCTCCTCCTGAGCGATGTGCCAAGCACTTCAACACACTTGAACTAAGTCTTTGCAATAGCCTGGTGAAGTGGGGTCTATTCCAGTTCACTCAGAGGTATGCTGCAGCTGAGGAACAAATATGTTCTCACATGTGACAGAGTCACATCTTGAGCCAAATCTGTCAAACTTTGAAAGCCTAGTTCTTTGTCACCATGTCATCTTTCCCTGCCTGGAGAAAACATTCAGTTACTGAGTTTTCACTAGGCATTCAGGGCATGAGATGCTGGCTGCCCCTCTGAAGTAGCAAAACGGGGAAGCCATCTGTATGTAGTGTGATAGGACAACTATTCATTCAGGTGGCAGTGACCGGAACCGTGACAGTTTGCGGTGTGAGGAACAGCCTTAGGGAGAACAGCTGTGGGACAGTGTGGGAAACATCCTCATTCCAGAGGACTGAAAGTAGATTCCTCCTGGTTTGAGGCAAATGCAATGTTCCCGTTACCGTGGCGACGGAGCATGCTCCTTGTTGTCCGCACCTGTAATGGAGTGACTCACCATTCTGGCATTGCGTTAGCTAGCATTGCATTAGCTAGCCCAAAGTTGTCAGCTAATCGTTTTAGAATGCATGGATTCAGCATTGATAGCATCTGTGGGGCGATAAGTGGGATCTACACCTGTCCCTCCGCCAGATTCTGCTTCTTTCCTTTCTACGAAGAAGTCCCAATACCTGGCACAGTCCCCGCTATGAACCGGAGTTTGTCCTGGGCTCTCTAGGCTTCGGGCCAAAGGTAGGGTAAGAAGCGGCAAGTGGCCTGAGGGGGAAATAAACCTACATTTTACACGCTGCTGGAATCAATAAGAACTGCTGGGACCTGCAGAAATCCCACTGCAGACCAAATCAATCCGAAAGGGTGGCATTCGTAAGAAATAATACTGACGGGTCCCGCTGTGGCCGAGGCCGCTCTCAGACTGACTGGGGTGCAGTTGTCCACACGCCCAGAAAGGAGCAAAAGGAATCTTGGGGGAGACCCCACAGAGCCACTAGCTCTTGGGAATACATCCTAGTGAGTTAAAAACCTAGATGAGAAAGCTGGTGAGGTGGTTCAGCAGGTAAAGGTGATCGCTGCCAAGCCCGATAACCTGAAGTCAGTCTCCTGCATTCATAAAGGAGAAAGAGAACCAGTTCCACAAGCCGTCCTCCGACCACGGCACACTTCATCTTCCTTGTGCCACTCCCTCGCTGACTTCCCACACAGAAATAAATAAACGAGTGAGTTTATAAAATGAGATGGGGAGAGAGAGAGAGCTCATATCAGGGCAGCGGGAGCTATACTGGGAAGAAACGTGGAGACCAGAAGCCGGGGCTCTGTAGACTTCCAACTCTCTTGAGCCGCTAAACAGCCCCAATTTCCCAGAGGGCCAGTGTATATACTTCTGCTTCCCACAGGCAACTGGTAAGAAGAAGAACAATCTCTGCTATGCATAGGAACAAAACTGCCTGAAACATTAAGTAAGGAGATAATCCATTGTCCATGTCCATAGCAAGGCCATCCCAGGCTCCCCAGGGAGGCCCAGGACACAAACTCACAAGAGCCCCCTGTGGCTTCAGCTGAGCAGGGTGCCATTACCACAGTGGAAATCACTATGGAGAAGTGGACTGGGATGGTTTCTGAAGGCATGTAGTCAACACCATCTCAAAAGCACAAAAACAACTCCCACTGGAAGATGGTGTGTGCCCTCTCCTAGTACAGTCACTATGAGTGGAGCTTGTAAGTTCCTGGGACACAGGGGCAAATTTTTCCGGGTGTCTGTGTTGCCCATGGCACCCAGTAGACAGGCATGCATCCTGGAGGTAGCCCTGGAGGAGCCAGAGATGGAGGAAAAGAGGAGAGGGCTAGAGGAAAAAAAGGAAGGGAGGAGAGAAAAGGGGAGGGAGAGGGGGAGGAGGGGAGAGAGGGAGGGAGCAAGCCTGCTTGTGCCCTGGGTAGCCACAGCAGTTTGCAGCCTTCTTTATTATAAAAGACACACCCATGAGCCTTAAAACTTAGAACACAGCTAATTCATAACCATGAAGCTTTGAAGGAGAGACAGTGCGGGGTCTTGGGGGAACTTTCACACTTCGGACCTGTTGATCACAGAGGAAGGAAAGTGATGTTGAATTCTAAGGTCCTGCAGCATTCTAAAATTCTGTGGATCTCCAAGAACCCTGCCCTAGCATAAAAACAAACAAACAACAACAACAACAGAAAACCGCCCAAAGGAAAGCCATTATTCTGTGAGGCCCTGAACTCACTGGCAGGGAGACATGGAGAGAGGCTAGGAACAGCAAGGAAGACTTCTGGGGCCCCTCCATCCCTTCACTCTGACCAGTCCACAGCCCAGGTGCCTTCACGATAAGATGGGGTGCTATCGACTTCTGTAGAGGTGGCTGTCTGTATCCCCAGGGCCTGGGACCAAAACATTCTGCATCAGATGCTGCTCAGTTGCCACCACACAGTCAGATGGCTTGGGGATGCAAAACAAGCCCAAACATGAAATTCATTTATGGTCTACACACATCATATCACACACCCCGAAGGGCAATTTGTGTAGTGTCGCCAATGGTTTTGTGCACGACCCGAAGTTTCACAATGTGGGATTTTCCATTTGTGGTGTCACATCACTCAAAAAAAAGCGGCAGATGCTTAAACATTTTGATTTTTTTTTTCTTTTTTGATTGCCAGATAAGGGGTGCTCAACCTATAAAAGAAAGGACTGGCCTTGTGTTGCTTTTAAAAGCAAACACAGGGATGAATAAAGGGAAGAGAATCTGCACCATGGTGGCTGTTACTGGCACCAACAAGATAAGTCGGGGTAGCCTTAGGAAAGTAGAGGGATGGGCTCAAGATCCCAAGCCACCTGTGGGCAGGTGACCATCCTTGCTCCACCATTCTCATTCTCTGTCCTCCAGGCTGGCACAAGGAGAGCTCCAGGAGGGAACCCGATGGACCTCCATGAACTGCAGCTCCCTGGCTCTCGTGATGCCTCTGCAGGCCCGGGCTAGAGAGCGGCTCCACGCGGCACTAATTGCCGGGCATTGTTTTACAAGGCCCGGCCCGGAGATCTGAATGGACTCAAGGTAAATCCTCTCATGGCCCGGTGTCTTCGGTGTCTTCAGCAGCAAAAGAAATCACCTGTAACCACATAGGGCACACGGCCACAGCAGCCTAGTTCTGGCTCAGTGCTTTCCACACTGGAAGGGAAGGGATGGTGACCTTCCCAAGTCTTCCTTGCAGGCTGGAAAGTGGGGACAGGTAACCCTCCCTGAACCCCAGTTTCTCTGAGACTACTTAGAATGAGAGGCAAGGAAGCAACCTGTACTATCACTCCCCAATTCCAGCCCCCTCGAGTGCAGAGCTAGATGAAATAACAAAAAAGAAATGAAAGAAAGGAAGGGGGCAGGGTATGCCTGTAGGAGATGAGACCTTTTCAGTCCTGTTTTCTAATGCAAGAGGCAAGACTGGAATTTGGTGAGGCACTTTACAGATACTGAAAGCCACAAGCTTGGCTCTAGGGTCTCAGGAGTCCTAAGACAATTAAGACACCTACTCGGGAGAACAACTATTCGATCCTAACACCAGTAAAGCAAGAAGGGAGGGAGGAAGGAACAGAGGGAGAGAGAGACACACTTGGGACATAGTATAAGTGACCAGCTTCTTGTCTATCACAACAGGGACCTAATGGGTGCTGTAATTAAGTCCACAAAATTGAGAAACAACATGTAAGTGTTTCATTTGAAGTTCTGTAGGCTAACTACCAAGAGAACTGAAATAAACTCTTAGGCGTGCGGTTTCAGGACGAGGAGTGGGTTGTGACGGCTGAACTGGCACTCAGATCTTGGAGAATGATTTGATTTGGGTTGTAGCGATTTCTTGTTGCTTACAATTGAAATAAAGACATAGACATGAAGGTCTAGATTTATAGCTTGGAAAATGAAGAGCGAGCCCATTGGCACACAGTGCCAACAGGAGGATGAGAGGCTGTGGCTGGGAAAGCTGGGAGTTTCATGGCTAATACACAGAAGAAGCTCTGAGGAAACAGGGTCATTAAAAACAGAAACTGAAATTGACAGAGGCCCTGCCTACCTTACACCATCCTGGCTGAGATTTGCTGATCCTTAAAATCCAGATGCGATGAGAAAGGTTCCTCACATTGACTGTCTGGGAAACACCACAGAGAGCTGACTTCCCAGAAGATTCTAGTTGCCAAAGAACATAAATCTACTTTCAAACTCGGCCGTACTTACTCTACCTGTACCCACATTATACAATCACACAGCCCGCTACCGTCCCTCGGGGACAGGCACTTACCAAAGGTACCAAGTCACTAACTGTGTGACCTCAAAGCCTGTCAGCACTTGCAGTGTTTAGATGAGGATGTCGAAGGCCCAGATGTGAGGTGATTGGGTCAGTGTGTCAAAACAATACTGCAGCAGCCTCGGGGCACAGTGCTGAATTCCAATCCTGTCTAGTTCAAGACACAGCCGTAGGAACCCACGAGCACTTGGACAAGCTGAAAAGCGGTTAGAGGAAGGTTTCAACTGTCTAGTCCAGATTGTACCAAGTGAAACAGGCATTGTCTTAATCTTTTGCCTGTTCCTACACAGAGTATACTAGACCAGATCATTTATAAGGGATTTGGCTCATAGTTGTAGAGGCGGAGAAGTCCATGTGTGGGAAACCATGTCTGCTGAGGGTCTCGTGGTGACAAAAGCGGGAGGGCAAGTGTGTGCCCGCCACAGAGACGACACACAGTCAAGCCACAGCAGGCTTCCTTACCACAGGGTTTCTCAGAGGTGGCCATGTAACAGAGACCAACCCCAAGGACCCCTGACCCTCTTATACCCATGATGCCCACAGTACAGGAGATTATCCTGCTACCTACAGCCAGAAGCAAGACCCTGATGGCTGCCTGTGTTTTCACGGTATTTCATATTTCTCCTACTCCTTCTCGGCCTACCAGCCGTACTGATTTTTCTAAGAGCATTTGAGGGTCAAGTCTAGACAGGCAAATCCACAGACAGTAAATCAGACGGGGAGTTGTCAAAGGCTGGGAGAAAGGAAAGTGGCTGCGTATTGGTGCTTCCTCCTAAGAGAATGAAAGCATTTTAGAAACAGCTAGAGATGATAGTTACATGAAGTGGTTTTAACCCTAAGGGTCCACCTTAAGATGGTTAATTGTATATAACGTGAATTTACGTCCGTTGAAAAACCTAAAACATCGTCTCACACCCTGACTCAATCCTCTCCAGTGGACTCGCTCTTTTCTTGGGGTGAAATTCCATTATCTGTGGGGTCCGGGGAGAGTGATATAGAGGAACAGCTCAAAGAGTAATGGGTGGGGTCCTCAGGGCAGGCAAGATGGCACAGTGGGTAAAAGTGCTAGTCCCCAAGTCTGATGAGTTGAACCTCATTCCTCAAACCCTCATAATGGAGAGAATCACTCCAACAAGCTGTCACCTGACCTCTGTGAGCGCTTGGCAGGTGTGTACACATACATATTAATTGAGTGAATGAATGATTATAGGAAAAGATGCAGGGATTGAGCTCCTGTGATCCCATCGCTAGCTTTACTCTTCGGATTCACTGTGCGGTGGATGATATCTTTTCTATCTCTATTACATTCTTCATTGTGTGCGGTTCACACTTCACGTTTAAGTCCATGCTGTTTGGCCATGGCCCGGAGAGTGTATATGGATCCATTCCTCTTGGAAAGACTACGTTAAGGGAGAAGACGTGTGAGGATATGCCCTTGACCCATGGACTGAGTGATGGGCATGAGACTCATCCAACAGCTATCGAGTGTTAGGTGATACCACTATTTCTCCAGGGGAAAAAAACCAAAAGAAAAACAAACAAACAAACAAAAAAACAGACTTAGGTGAGAAAGAAGAAACCCAGGACCCAGGGTCTAACTGCCACCTTAAGGCAATGACCCCAAGATCCACAGCTCACACTGCATAAGTACTCAACCAGCTCTAGCAGCTACTAAGTGAATACCCAGAGCCAGATCTGCTTACCAAGGACCTAGTGTGCAGCTGGTATCTCTCAAACATACAGCTCGGGCATTCCTGAAGTCTCAGCTTCCAGATGCTAAGGTAACAGCATCCACCCAAGAGCTTGTAAGGTCAGTGCTCCAAGCCCCTCCTCTAGCTTCCTTCCTCTGCCTGGAAGTAAACCTAGGGGAGCACTGTGGATGGGGTATGCTAAAAACTCACCCAACTGACAAGTAATCTAGAAAATTAAAAGCAAGGGCCATGATCCATGTTGTCATTTCTATAGTTTTCTCCCTGTTACTTTGGCATCTGTCAACAGAACATCAAGCCCTCGCTGTTCAGCTGTGCCCCACTCAAAGGTCATCCAGACCTGTGTGTGGCCTGAGGCCAAGGCATCCTCTAGCCTCACACGGGGGGGGGGGGGGGGGGTTAAGAGCAACCTGAGTCACAGGGGTACTTCTCTCTGGCTGTGGGACATCATATGTCTGTGCCTCAGTTTCCTCATTTACCCTCTTTACAGGGTCATTGTGGGGACTGAGTGTACTCAGACATGTAAGGCACATAGAGTCACACCCCGCCATGTAAAAAGTTGTCCATGTAGAGGAATGGCTCTCAGTGTCTCTCATTTTTAAGCTTTCTTTTCAGACAATATAATCACAGCTTTCACAGAACACACGTTTGGTATAATATTTGGGGAGGGAAGATGAGGGTGGTAAGTGGTATAGAATATAGACCATGTATATACACATCATATATGTGTATATATATATATCAAATATATGTGTATATATCATACATATACATATAGGGTTTATATCATGATATAGATGTAACCCAGGCTGTTCTTGAACTTCTGATCTTCTTGCTTCTAGGATTACTTTGCTCAACTCTGGTATAGTGGTTATAAACACAGTGAAGTCACCAGAATGCCTGGTCTTGATCCAGCCCCTCTATATCACCAGAACAACTTTTTTTGGAAAATAGTAAAACCACTTCCCTGGTTCTTCTTTACAGTTTGGGACACTTATGAGCATATCCCTAGACATGGTCCTGATTAATTTTGCATGCTTTAAACTTTATAATAATTTAACCGTACTGGGATAAATAGATACATATTTTGAGCTTTGCTTTTTTCTCTGAATGCTCAGTAAGATGAATCTGCATAGCTGCACATATCTCTAGTTGCTCATTTTTCATATTTTTTCTTGACTGAGTATGATCTCATTGTGTGCACAGAAGACAATTTACTTCTTCATTATGTTGTTCCTGAATGGCTAGATTGTTTCCATTTTGCTGTGACTCTGAACTCTGTGGCTATGGGGATTTTTTAAGTCAGGTTTATGGGGTGCGATGTCTATGCAATAAAGTGCATTCTTTGACTGAGCGGTCCCCAGGATGCTGGCAAATGGAGTCAGTATGGCTTCTGTCTTTGACACTGACCATGTGCCCACTTCTCTGCACAGCACATTTACAATCCCTTCACCTGCAGGAGGACGGATTCAGCCCAGCCCTCCACCCTCTGCCCTGTCCACTTCATTTCACCCAATTCCACTCATCACAAGTGTCCTGGAGGCTCCATCCCAGCCCTGGTCCCTGACCCTAAAGTGTCTCAGACATCTTTCTACTTAGTGTAATGCCATTATCTCCTTAGTATAATACCACAGTCAGTATAAAGGCCCCAGTGTCTAAAAAACAATGCAAAGTCTAATAATCATAGGCCAGATCACTCCAAATTTCACACGCCCCACGACAAATTCTTTTCCACAGCCACCACTCGCTATGTATGTGCATGCTAATGCATACATATTCCTTGTATATAGGCTCTAGAAGCCCAAGCCAAGCTCCCCATCACCAATATTTCCCAAGTCTCCATATTCGCTGTCAGACTCTCTCAAGTCCTCACCCCTACTCGTCCCTCTGCCTCTGAACACCCTCTGCATTTATTAGCAAAGTGTCATCTCCTTAGCCTGCAATGGGCCCTGCGAGGCATGCAAAACACCCTGGTGCTTCAGGAGAAGTGAAGGATCTGCCGCACCAGTGGTCCATCTATGGCTTTTGTCTGCTCAGCATCCAGTATCCTTCTAATGGAGATGGTACCCACCTTCCTGGGGGAGTCCCCATACCCTTACCAAAGACCCATCAGTCAAAATATTGGCATAGTCACCCTCCAGGTGTGAAGTCTGCTTCTCAACAGTGCCCCATACAATAGGACTTAACTCAGGAACATTTGGGGAGAACAGCTTATTGACTGGTGGTCTCTGACAGGGAGAATGTCGGTTTAGAGTCCCTAGTTCTTGTCAGCCAGGGGCTGCCTCAAGTCAGTGGGAGGCTGGAGGTGAGAGAGAAATGCATCCTGTGTTGTTAGAATCAGTGACTCCTGTGGCCGCTCGACCTGTGGACTGGACGGTAGAGCCTGAAACATTCCCTGTCTGCTCACATCATGCTGGATGTTCTACAACAGAGGATCACACAGAGGCTTCGATTTCCTTCCTTCCGACGTCTTCTCACCCCAGCCCTACTCCTCAGCCAGACAGGAGGACATTTCTAAGTTAAAGACAAGAACTGAGTGTGGGTCCCCAAGTACAAGACTCTGGGTTCTGTCCCCAGCACGAGGTGGGGGACGCATGAGACTTTTCAGGGAATTTTCAAATGCTCTTTGGACACTTCTGTGCCTCTGCCCCCCTGATCTCTGGGCATGGCTGCCTTCATTCTCTAGTCTCAGAGAATACTATTCTTCTTTCTGGGCCAATACCTTCTGTTCTGTGAAGTTTCTACTATTCTCCCAAGTTTTAATCCCCATAATATTCTAAATATCCTATTCTCCAGTTACTTGTCCCCCAGTAAGGCTACAAGCTACAATGGCAGACCAGGCCACTCACTGTCATCTCTGTAGCTTACCTGGGTGTATAATTCGCTTCTCTATCATCGCAAAACACCAAAATCAACTTGGCGAGATTTATTTCAGCTCACAGTTTAGAGTCCATCACTGAAGGGCATCAGAGCAGGAACTCTAAACCTGGAGGCAGGCACTGAAGTGCAATCAATCCATGGAAAGACACCGCTCACAGGCTTGCTCTTCACGGCTCACCTAGCTTGCTTGCTTTCTTACAACCCAGGACTAAATGTCCAGATTTGGAACAGCCCATAGTGGGCCAAACCCTGCTGCTTTGATCATTAATCCAGAAATCGTCCTACAGATTTACCTACAGGCCAGTCTGATAGGTGTTTTTTTTTTTTTTTACTTTTCTTTCTTTCTTTCTTTCTTTCTTTCTTTCTTTCTTTCTTTCTTTTTTTTTGTAGTTTTTCGAGACAGGGTTTCTCTGTGGCTTTGGAGCCTGTCCTGGAACCAGCTCTTGTAGAACAGGCTGGCCTCAAACTCACAGAGATCCGCCTGCCTCTGCCTCCCGAGTGCTGGGCTTAAAGGCGTGCACCACCACTGCCTGGCTCGGAGGTGTTTTCTTAACTGAGCCTCCTTCCTCCCAGATGACTCTAGTTTGTGCCAAGTTGCAAAACAAAAACAAACAAACAAACAAAAACCACAACTGACTTGTACAGGACATCACTCAATAAACACTTTCTGAAGACTATATATATGTGTCTCACTATGTTACCCTGGCTAGCATAGATTTCTGGGTCCAAGAGACACTATGTCAGATTTGCAAGGTATGTGCCACTGTGTCTGGTGAGGCAACTCTTCCCTCTTCTCAGTCACTCAGGTCCCTGCCAGGTACAGGCCTTACACATCCACATTCCCACACTCTCAGAGAGTGAAGGAACAACATGCAGCTCAACCCCATAATCCAGGGCAAGCAGAACAGACTGGATGTGTCAGCCAGGCGAGGCTCTCATAAGCCCCCTGTGCAAGTGTTCACTCCAGGCTTCCTGTGTGCCTTGAAGACAACCCCCTCCTGCCTTGTCCCCACTCCCATACCTTCCCCTCCTACCCTTGCTCCCTTCCAGAAGGATCTGTCTTCCAGGAGTCTACCAGTCCATGGTCTTGGAGCCATCAGAGCTGGATTGGCCCTGGGACTTCATTTGAATCTTCAGGCAAGCGTATTAGGGCAAACCTAGCAGCTCCTAACCATGAGCCAAGAGTGGAAGGGGATTAAATACACAATGGGACCCCTTTGGCCTAAGAGGACTCGGGGTGCCATCAAACTCTTGGGTTCCTGACTGTGAGCACCCACTCCATGCTGTCTCCGCTCCTCTTTCCTCTTCTAAGTGAGCTCCTGCTTCTTTTCTGGTTATCTGTTGTTGTTTGGCTGGTTTAGTTGATTGGTTGGTTGACTGATGCATCAGTTGGCTTTTTGAGACGGAGCCTCTCTGTATAACCCAGGCTGGACTCAAACTCACTATGCCACCTACATCCAACATCGCCCTGAAGAGCTTGAGGTGGCTTCCTCAACGCAGGTGAAATGATACAGCTAGTCACACAAAGGTGTGGCTGCCTTTGTCCTCATTCAGTGACTTCTGCCCAGATATTTGCTCTGCGCTCACCACAGAGAGTGAGCCTTAACAATAGAAAGTGGAGTGTTGAGGCGGCCTTGGGTGGTCCAGGCAGCAAGCAGAAAGGAGCATCCATTTGCCAGTAGTGGACCAGAGCTTCTTATTCCAGCAGCCGAGATGGCAAAGGAAGGTTATACCTTAGGCATAACAGTAGGCAAGAGGGTCTGGTCAGGAAACTGGGCACACCTCAGCCAGACACCTTCTTATGAATATAATCATCTGAATATGATAACTAAAATTCTGAACCAAGAGGCCGAGTGGTGGAGGTGAGGAATACCTGCCTGATGCCCACTTTAACCGGTTCTTCCTTAATTCCCATCCTCTCATCTTCTGGCACAGCCAGCAGGATTATGTGGATCATAAAGAGAGCAGGAATACATACACCCTGCCCCTCTCGTGGCCACACCCTCTCTTACCAAACACATCTGGCTCTACTGGCCCAATGAAGATCTGGAGTACGTGCTGGAGTATGTTCTTAGGAAGCTCAGGAAAGGATTCTCCATGGCCCTCCTGGGCTCTCACCATAAACACCGAAGCAGGCAGCATTGCCCACAGCTGAAAACACTCCAAGTAGGCGGGGACTTTGCAAACCTTTTGGAAAGCTTAAAACTGGTCACAGTGTTAAGTGATGTGAGAGAGGCATCTTTCCAGGGCACTGAGGTGACTGTGACAGAGGCCTGCTTTCTACCCTTGCACTGGGATTTCTGAAGATAGGGAGTGAATTGCCTTCTTTAATTCTTCCTCCTGTATGTGTGCACGTGCACGTGCACGTGTGTGTGTGTGTGTGTGTGTGTGTGTGTGTATGTGTGTGTGTGTGTGTTTAAGATACTCCATACAGTTGACAGAGATAAGCAACACAATAGGAAAGAGCTTCATGCCAGGCGGAACAGAGCCAGTCAGAACAATACTAACACATCTACATGTCAAGCCTCCTTGCAAAAAGGAAGTGGAATCCCCATCTCTTTGAAAGATTAGTCATTCTGGGTATGCCACATCAGTGTACCAGGCTCCAGTGCCCTCTGTAAATTCCGCCTTCTCAAAGATACACTCTTGCCAACCTAATGCACCTCAAACAGTCAATTAATTTGCTTCCAAACTCAGGGGAACTAAGTCAGCTTCCATTTCCGACCTCGAGGTATATAGTGGGCACAGTGAAGGTTCAGGCTTCTCTTCCCTCCTGCTGAGTCTCTAAAGACTCTGTAGCTCGTCTGTCTAGCAGCTAAGTACCAACTCCCTCATCCTGTCTCTTCCTGTCTTCCCAGGAAAGGGAAGAGCTGAAATTTGTCTCTTTCCTTCCTTGTGGGGAGTGCTAAAAGCTTAGGAAAAGGAAATGGGAACTTTGGGTTAAAAGACAATGTGGTGGGTTTATTCACATTTAACAGGGAGTTGAAATGAGCAATGTCTATGGTTCCTTTCAATACTGACATTTTGTAGTTGATTTCTTAAGTCTAGCCTAACCTGCTACTGTCCTACTTACACAGGAGATCAAAGAATATTGCTATCTACTCAAGAAAAAGCAAACAAACAAACAAAAAGCAGTCAATATTTGCTTGGGTTCCTCCCTTCACTAATGCCTTTGCAAGGATATGGGCTCAAGCAGCGTCACACACAATTAAACACTGGCTCCTACTGGTCAACTTGCAGCTTCTGCCTCTGCATCTCAAGGCTTCTCTATCTACTTCTGCTGTGCCAACCACACCACTTCCTCTCTGCCTGAGAGTCAGACTGATCTCTCACATCCCATCTGCTGGACACTGACAATCAAGGATCCCATCCCAACCACATCTCACCAGTTACTTCTGGTGTTCTCTCTAGAGTCAGTGGACGTTGTTTTTGGCCATGGGTGTTACCCATGGACTTTTCTCATCCTGTGAGGGAAGGATGGGTCTGAGCTACCCTCCTAACCACACCACTTCAGGCTTAGAATGGAAGTTACTGAGTAATTTTCCTGTTTTCCATTTTGAAATTGCTGCCACTTGTGGAATCTTTAAGATGGAGTCATAAAGCTAGAAAGCGGAGCTGATATGAAGGAAGGCAAGAGCAGGCTGAGGAGACGGCACAGTGGACAGCGCACTTACTGTGCAAGCGTGATGGACAGCATCCGGAATCCCAGAATCCATGCCAAAGCTGAGCAGGCTGGTGGCCACCTGCTAGCCCAGCACTAGAGAGGAAGAGACAGGGGAACCGACCTACACTATTCAAATGGCGGAGCTCTGTGTTCAGTAAGAGACCTTGCCTCAAAAAATAAATAAATAAAATAAAGTGGAGGGCACCTGAGGAAGACACCTAGTGTCAACTTCTAGCCTCCAGAGACACATATGCAATAAACATGGGCATTTGCACACATGCAGTCACACACATAGGAAATACATCCACACATGTAGTCCATTTTATGCATATACTTAAGCAAAAAAAACCCACAAAGCTTGGAAATGACAACTTTTCGTCTTCTGTTCTTTATTTATTGCTGCATAACAAATTGACCTAAAATGCAGTCGTTTAAAATAATTGCTACTTTAGTTTAGTTTCTGAGGACCGGTTACCTGGGCCCAGCTTTCCAAGACCTCACGCTCCGCTCAGAACCCCTCACAGGCACCACAGCAGGACTCTTCTATCAAGTCCGTCCTTCATTGGTTTCTCACAGAACTACAGCTAGGAGGAACTGGTCCCCTGCCACACAAGCATCTCACAGCATGGTACACAGTGCCCCTCGTGATCAGTTTGCAAAGAACAAGGGAGTAGGAAGAGCAAGCTTGATGCCAAGTTCATTCTGTGGCCTATTCTCAAGTGGCAAGTTTCTTCTGAAGTTAGACACAAGTCACCAAGTCCTGCCCACATTCAAAGGGATGAAATTATAGACAGGAATGAACACCAGGGGACAGGTTCCACTGGAGGACTTCCGTGAGGTCACCTAACAAAACTCCACGAGCACCAAGTCTCCAACCACAAGCCTGCTGGCTTTTCACTTACGTGAGTCAATTAAACAATCAAACCCTCTGCCCCATACTTTTTATTTTTGCTGCTGAATCAGGTGCCAGCAGATATACCATATCTCCTGTGTACAGCCACACTGATTCTGCTAGACTCCTCTTCCCATTCACTCAAAAGATGCTTTACCCTTGACCTTTGTGCTGTCATGAGTTTTGACAACTGGGTGAGCTTATTATCTAAGTGGGTCTCTCAGTTTTTCAATTTTCTTGCTTTTGACCCACCTGGGTGACTAAAGGTGCCTCAGATAGCTGATGGCCTTCTTTGAAACTTTCTAGAGGGCCCAGCACTGACAGAACCATCTGAGTAACCTCTTCTCTCATGGAGCTTGTACATGTGGTAGACCAGATGTCCCAAGCAACTCTGACCTTGGGTACAATGAAATCATCTCAAGGTCCACGAAGGGCACACTACTCTTTCCAAGTGGCATGACATGTCTTTGGTCAAACTATGTAAGATTAAGCAATTAGAATGGCCTTCTCGTGCTCATTTTGAGTGATTCACCTTGCTTATGTAGACCAGAACCCACACAACACAGGGCAACCCTGCCTCCACCTCATCTTTGCTACCTCCTCCCAAGGTCATTCTTGTGACCTGGTATTTTACACAGGTGCCTCTCATGCTTGTGTTAATAGCAGAATGACCAGGGGAGATTTTTAAAAGTAGGGCACCACCCACACTAAATTAATTCAAATCTCAATTACCGTTGAAATATTCAGACGCTGGGTTTTGTTTTTACTGTTGTTCTGTTGCTCCCCAGCTAAGTCTAACTGGGAGGAGAAAGGCTGTGACTCGATAGCCGCATTCTCAAACTAACAGCATTCCTACTCAGTCTACCTGTCAGCGAAATGGGCAAGCTCTGAGACTAATCTTGGAATCCTGTTTAGAAATGGCACGTCTTCCTAAGCATCCCCTTGATGAATTACTGTGGAATTTTGCTGCTCACAATGTGGTCCAGGGGCCAGCAGGTTCAACCCCTCCTCAGGGAACCTGCCTTTTAACCCAACCCCCAGTAATGCGTTTGTTTATTGGGGTTGGAGAATAATTCAATCAGTCCAGTCCCTATTACAGTCACTCCATGGGTGGTTTTCTATTTTTTAAAAACAATTATTTATTTCTCCTGTGGTGGCCTTGCCTCACACTTAAGGCAGAAAGACAGGCACCATCATCAAAATGACTGTTCCCCAACCACCCACGCAAATTCCATCCTACCCACATCACGCACACACACATCCCAGAGAACCAAGTGCCTTCTACCTGCCCTCCCATCGGCCTGTAACGCCCATCCTTCAAAATAATCCATCTATCCTACGCCTTCAGGCTTCCAGATCACGCGTTCTTCTTTTGCTTTCCAGCAGCAAACATTTTCACTGAAAACATTATGAATCCGTCACAACTTCCACTTCCTTATCTCTAAGGCTCTCTTACCCAGTCCCCCAAACTCTTCTTTATGGCCACCAATGACCATAACGTCCTTGCCAAATCAAAGGGTACTTGTTTTCCCTGGGCTAGCCAGCAGCATTTGGTGTTCCTCCAGTCTGGACACCATGACTTCTGGCTTCCACAGTGCCTTTTCCCCAGGCTCGGCCGTAGTGGCCATAGTACCCTGTGCTCTCTCCTGCTTTTCTATATAGTCACTCTCTTTGGTGACATTACTCCAATTCATAGCTTGACACATTTTCTATTCCCTGACGACCCTAAGCTCCAGTCTCAAGCTCTAGCTTTTTCCATGATCACTTGGGTTTTTGTCATCCCTACATTGATGCTCAGGAGGAACCCAGTGAATCTCTTCACTTCCAACAAAACAACACAAAAACCCTGCTACCCGTGGCACATTTGGCTTGCCTAGCATGTACCAGACCTGGTGGAGCACACCTGTAATTCCAAACTTGGGATGTAGAGAAAAGAGTATCAGAAGTTCAAGGTCATCCTTGGACAGTGACATTCTTCTGTAAATCAAGCACTGGCATAACTGAGACAGGCAAATTCCTGAATTTTGTGGGCCAGTCGGTCCAGCTGAATTAATTGGTGAGGGGTTGGCAAGTGATTGAGAGAGACACGAGTGTTGACCTTTAGCCTACACATGCCCATGCATGTAGCTGTGTGCGCATGTGCGTGCATATGTACACACACACACGGGGGGAGAGAGAGAGAGAGAGAGAGAGAGAGAGAGAGAAAGATTAAGCTCAGGAGTTCAAGGTTAGCCTGGCAACAGAGACACATTACCATATTATAGAGAGATAGATAGATAGATAGATAGATAGACAGACAGACAGACACATACACAGCAACAAAAATCCATTGATGAGATTATGTATAGATAGACACACACACACACACACACACACACACACACACACAAACAACAACAACAAACCCATTGATGAGATTAGGTCAACCGAACTAAACCAGCTAACTAAAACCACCTGAAGGACTTTTTTTTTTAAAAAAAATAAATTCTCACTATGGGGCTCGAGAGATGGCTCAGCAGTTAAGAGCACTTGCTGCTCTTGTAGAAGACCCTGCTCTAGTTTCCAGTACCCACTGACACCATAGCTTACAACCATCCTAAACTCCCCATTTCTAGGGAGTCCAGTGCCCTCTTCTGGCCTCCTTGGGCCCCGCGTGTGCATGTGATACACAGACATACATGCAGACAAAACAACCAGATGCAAAACAGAGCTTTAAAATGTCTTACTATCTAACATAATTCACAAAGCACCGAGGGCTGACCTCATCTCTTGCCACTCTAACGGTCCCACCGCCAGCTTCCCTGACTTTCCCGCCCTGTGCTGCCCAATGCAGTAGAGGCTGCTCACACGCAGCTATCTGCAGTTACAATCATGTCAGGCTCAAATAAATTAGAAAAACCAGCTCCTCTATCTTACTGCCCTCTGTGCCGGTCAGTGCCCCACCATCGCGTGTGGCCAGGAGCTGCCGTGAGGCCCCAAGCAGATGGAGATCACTCTTGTCCCTGCAGGAAGTTCTAGCACACCCCACACCTCTCTGTCCCTCAGACAAAGCAAGTTGGATCCTGTCTCATGTTTTTGCATTGCTCTCTCTTTACCTGGAGCGCCGCTGCCATCTCTTCTCATGGGCTGGGTCCTTCTTGTCATCTAGACATCAGCTTAAATACCACCTTCTCAGAGGGGCCTTCCCCAGGTATTCAAGCTAAAGAAACCACCCAGTCACTCCCAATCCGGAGTCTGTGGAACTCTCCAGATCACTCGTCACCTGCTAAGGCTCTCCTTGTTTATTTGTGCTAGGCTGCTAGCTGCCTAATCTTACCACACCACCGCACCACTCCACCCCAAGGAATACTTTTGAGATGAGGGTGCTGGCTGATCTCACTCACCCAGCAGCTCCTCATCTTGCACCTGCAGAGCAGACTTTGCACTGCAGTCAGTAAGCATCCATGGGGTGTGAGACCTTTGTGGACTCACACCCAGATCAATCCCCTCTGGAATCTCTCACCTCCATTCCCCTTTTCTCATTGTCCTTGCTATCTCCATGTCTGGTGGCAACCAGTAAGTCAGAGGGACTACATTTTCCACTTTACTTAAGCTCAAATGAATTCATCCATATTCCACCTTCTGATCTCAGTCCACACTGCAAACACCAGCAGATCGCTCCTGCTAATGTTCCTCTTACCAAATCAATTTTCTGTCCCTAGTTCTTCTGGTCCCAGGCAGCTTCCAAGTCCCCAGAAGTGACATGCTTACCTTGGTGCTGCCAGGAGGCCTCCTCCTCTGCTTAGAACACTTGCCTGGCTTCTGGGGGAAGCCACACCTTCTCTGGCCTGGCAGGTGTGGTTCAGGTGAGAGCTCCACTGCAGGCACTGGCCCCTCCCCAGTCCTCCCCAGCACTTCCTGTCTGCAGCCTGGGCTTCACACTTCTTCAGCTCCCACTGCAGGCAACACAGGTAACCTTGGAGCACACACCAGTCCTCAGACTTGTGCACTTCTCTGAGGATCACAGGCTGCTGGGACGTCAGGGAAGGACTCACAGGTCCAGAAACACAGGAAGTGACACTCTGAGTCCTGCCGGGCATGCTATCTAGGTGATTTTGGACACACAGCAAATTTGAGATCTGCTGTTCTAAAACACCAGTTGGTCCACACGAATGACCAAGGGATGCCCAAGTCCACTGACCCTGCCACTCACTGCTTAGAACAACTCTCTAGTGCCAAATTGTTCCTAGTCAACAGCGGAAACGCCTCTCCGGGCCAGCGGGAAAGAAGACCCCAGACATAGTCACTTCCTTTTTCTCTTTTCTTTATTGAGACAGGGTATCATATAGCTCAGGCTTTCCCCTCAGACTCACGCACAAGGAAATCCTTGAACTCATGATCTCTCCACCTCCACCTCCCAAGTGCTGGGATTACAGATCTTTCTGCACCTCATCCTAACCAGAACCTTCTAATGCAACCTTATATGGTAGAAAGGACTTTCAAAAGGTCTATAAAGTTAGGTATTCTGAGTTACAGTGGATAGTTCCACGCAGGTTCCAGAAAGAGTCTTCCTAAGGGGGGATGGGAGGCAGTACAATGCAGAGTGCTTGCCTGGCACCTAGGAAGTTGTGGGTTCAAATCCCAGCACCAACGTGAAAAGAAGGAAGAAAAAGTTCTGAGGGGGAAGAAGCTGCGTGACACAGGAAATGGGAGCAAAGACACATACGGAGGAGGAGTCATGAACCAAGGAAGGCACCTCCAGAAGCCGGGAAGGAAAGGAATGGGGTGTTCTCAGAGACTCAGAATGAGCCAGCCCAGGCCACGCCTGGATTTTTAGCCTCTCTAGACGCATTTCAGACTCCAGAGCTTCAGAACTGTGAGTGAAGAAATGAGTTGCTTAAGCCACTAAGTTTAATGGCCTCCCCGCCAATCCAGGAATTTACATAGCTCCTTATTTTAAAATAATGCTTTTATCTTATTTATTTGTTTGCTTATGGGGGGGTGCATGTACCAAAGCATACATGTAGAGGCAGAAATTCAAGGTCGTCAACTATATGGGAGTTTGAGGCCAACCTGGACTACATGAGATCTCTATTTTTTTTTTTAATTTTTTTCTTTTCCTTTTTTTGGGGACAAGGTCTCACTAAGTAACCCTAGCTGGGCTAGAACTTCCTACATAGGTCAGGCTGGCCTTGAGTCCATGAAGATACACTGACCTCTACTCCTAAGTGCTGGGATTCAAAGCATTGCCACTAACACCAGGCCCCATCAAAGAGCTTTTTGTGTCCTAATCTTATCTCTGAAAGTGTCTACCTTGGAGCTGCGCTATCTGATACGGCCTGCTGGGCACAGGCAACAACTTAAATCTGAGTTTATTCAAATTAAATACAACAAAAGACCCCAGTTCCTCAGTTCCTTCCACCACAGCCCAGTGCTCTCAAGCGCATGGCCGTATGGCACAAACAGGAGACTTCCGGCACCTCCGGAAGCTCTGTTGGGCTGTTCCAACTAAAGATGTCTCTCCCAGCATTCCAGACTCCACTCCCGTGACTAGAAAAACTTCAGAGGACAGAAATGATGCCACACCACACCCGAATCCACCCTGGAATTCATCCTTGGGAGTGTATCCCAAGGAATGGTGTCAAGAGGTATTTACCAGAGTCTGGATTTTACTGAAAAGAGGAGACCTTTGGCCTGTGATGAGCTGAAGACACAGGGTGGACACTGTAAGCAGGGGCACTGGGGTGGGGGTGTAAGCAGGGACATTGGGGTGGGGGTGCGAGCAGGGACACTGGGGCGGGAGTGTAAGCAGGGACATTGGGGTGGGGGTACAAGCAGCGACATTGGGGTGGGGGTGTGAGCAGCGACATTGGGGCGGGGGTGTAAGCAGGGGCACTGGGGTGGGGGTGTAAGCAAGGGCACTGGGGTGGGGATGTAAGCAAGGACACTGGGGTGGGGGTGTAAGCAGGGACACTGGGGTGGGGTGTAAGCAGGGGCACTGGGGTGGGGGTGTAAGCAAGGGCACTGGGGTGGGGATGTAAGCAAGGACACTGGGGTGGGGGTGTAAGCAGGGACACTGGGGTGGGGTGTAAGCAAGGGCACTGGGGTGGGGGTGTAAGCAGGGGCACTGGGGTGGGGTGTAAGCAGGGACACTGGGGTGGGGGTGTAAGCAGGGACACTGGGGTGGGGGTGTAAGCAGGGGCACTGGGGTGGGGTGTAAGCAGGGACACTGGGGTGGGGGTGTAAGCAGGGACACTAGGGCGGGGGTGTAAACAGGGGCACTGGGGCGGGGTGTAAGCAGGGGCATGGGGGTGAGGGTGTAGGCAGGGACACTGGGGTGGGGATGTGCAGATAGAGATTGGACAGAGGAGGAACTAGGAAAGATAAGGGGAACTGCACATAGGAAATGATGTTTAATGACATCTATTGGAGTTATCACAAATAAATGGAAATGTTGGAAAGGGTCTCTCTTGGGGCCAGGCAGCATGTGGGACTATCTATCCACTGACCCACAGAGGGACTCATCAAGTCTGCAGAATACTTAAGGCCAGAGGGTCCTCTGAGAGTCCCTGGGAGCCAAGCAGGACCCAGTCAAGACCCTTAGAAGAAAACAATAGTGTGGAGAAATATTACAGAGGAACTGAACAGAAGCAAAGCCAAACCTTGGTGAATAGATTTTGACACCTGAAAATTGACAGCGTTGGCAAGGCTGCGGGGACAGGGGTCCTTCTACATGTTGCTGGCGGCAGCACTCACGAATTGTCTTGTTGGAGACAATGGGCCCTTCTTGCCAGATCTGCAAAAATAATCTTGGCCTCAGAATTCACCCCACTCTTCCCAGAGACACTCAGCCAGGTGTGGATTGATAGATGGACGGATAAAGCTCTCCACAACTGTTACTGGGGGAGGAATTAAAGGCAACTTCCTTGTCTGTCTATGAAGTGGGTGGGGAAGGCATTGAACAGAAGTTTGGTGACTAAACTCCAAGACACGTTGTACAATCTCAAAACTGCAGTAGCTACGGGGGACGACGGCAAATGCCTACTACTTCAGCCCTTGGGTGGTGGAGGCTAGAGGACTAGCCTCAGCTACAAAGTCAGCTGGATGAACTTAGCTTGCCTAATACGCTCAAGGCCCTGACTTTGGTTCCCAGCAGTGCAAATAAAATAAAATAATCACCATAGTTGCAGCAGAGAGGCAGCACCCATGTTAAGGAGACAGACACCTAAACTGAAGTAAAGAAAAAAAGCATAGACATTTACAAATGCCCACACTAGTACGGAAATCTCCACAAGAGATCAGTAACTTCATCCAGCAAGATTACTCAGCAAGTAAAGGCCCTGGCCTCCAAGCCCGATGATCTGAGTTCAATATCCAGGACCTACATGGTGGAGGGAGAAAACCAGCCCCTGCAAGTTGTCCTCTGGCTTCTACTTGAGTTCCATAACAAGTGAGCAAAACTTCCTGCCTCGCCACCATGTACAAACAAAATGACTAAATAAAAACATAATTTGAAATTACAAAAATTCAAACTGGGTGTGGGAATGCATTTCTTTAATATTACCCAGCACTCAGGAAGCAGAGACAAATAGACCACTGTGAGTTTGGGACCAGCCTGGTCTTCATAGCAGGTTTCAGGACAGCCAGGGTTACAGAAGGAGATCCTGCCTCAAAAGTAAGTAAATAAACAAATAAATATGATAGAAAGAAAGAAGGAAGGAAGGAAGGAAAAGGAAGGAAGGAGGGAAGGAAGGATGAATGAATGAATTTAGGCCAGGAAAGGGATGGGGAGGCTGGAGAGACAATTCAGCTGTCTTGCAGAGGATCAGGGTTCTGTTTCCACACCTACATGGTAGTTCATAACCATTTTAACTACAGTTCCAAAGGACCTAGTGCCCTCTGCTGGTTTCCATAGGTATTGCACACATTTGATATGACACCCTTACATATATGCAGATAAACACAGATAAAATAAAAATAGTTCTTTTTTTTTAATTTGGAGGGGAAAGGACTAGAGAGATGGCTCAGCAATAAAAGGACTTGTTGTTCTTCCAGAGGACCTGGGTTCAGTTCCCAGCATCCATGTAGGGTAGCTCCAAACCTTCTGTACCTCTAGTTCCAGGGGATTCACTGCCCTCTTCTGGCCTTTATAGGGCATGCATGTGTGCCCCCCCCCATACTTTTTAAGTAAGTATTTTTTAGTTGAAAAATTTAAAGTTAGAAATAAAGAGATCAATGACCTTTTGGCCTCTGGGAAGGGAAGTGACAGACAGGGACAAGGGTTGGAAGGAAAACAACTTTTCATTCTACAGTCTTTGATTAGTTTTCAAATATTAGATGTCAGCAAATACTACTGTTCAATAAGCGCAAAATTAAGCCAGATGCAGTAGCTGCAGTAGCGTGGTCCCAGCACTCTGGAGTCTGGGGCACGAAGGGTGTTGTGAACTCAAGGCCAGTCTAGGCTATATAGAAAATTTCAGGTAAACCTAGGTGACAGAGTGAGAACATGTCTCAAAACACACAAACAACTGGGGCTGGGGAGATGGCTCAGCCATTAAGAGCATTGAATCCGAGGACCTGGATTCAATTCCCAGCACCCACATGTCAGCTCACAACTGTCTGTAACTCCAGTTCCAGGGGACCCAACACCCATGGCAAAACACAAATGCACATAAAATAAAAATTAAATATATGTACACACACAAACAACAACAAAATGTGCAAAATTAACAAAGGTACAGGACCTATATCTACATTCTTTAGAGTGGTATGTGGTGCTATCACCCAATAGAAACTGTATCCAGAGAGCCTTCGCCTTGATCTTTTCCTGGGCTGGCAGCAATGTGTAGTTTGATCCTCTTTCCTGCTGGAGAACAGCAGTGGGTGGTAGCTCCCTGCCAGCCCTGCAATTTCAAGAGAAAACAAGGGAGTCTCTATAATACAAGGGGTTGCTGCTGATGGAAGGCAAGGCAAGGCGTAGCTCAGGTGAGATGTCTCCCAATGTATTTTCCCCTTCACGATCTTTCCAGGGCAGGGTGAGTTTATCAGGACTGACACACCTCCAGGAGAGAAACATCAGTAGGCTCCTGTAGGTGTGTATTTACAGACCCACTTCTCCATGACGACCGTTGTTGTCCTACTGGGAGGGCTGTCAGGACCTGCACACCACTCTGCATCCTCAGGATGCTCGGCAGGCGGAAGACTTCTGTCTCTGCTTAGGATGCCATTTCCTTATTACCTGCAGCCCCCGGACGGACAGGAGTTCCCTGATACCTGGTTTCCAGTCAATCTGGACTACGGTTCAGTTTTGGAAATGACCAAGGAATGTCTTTTCTCCAAGTTGAATCCAGCTCTGTGGCCCTATTGACAGCCAGCCCTGAATGATCCCCGGCCATCCTCTCACTCCAGGGAAGAAAATCAAAGTGAGTCCCATGGCTGCCGTGTGATAGTCGCCATGGACACCAGACACTAGACAGCATCAGATGGGGAGGCATCCAATTAGTCACCCCCGCAACAACACCATAGCAACAAAGGTAATATTATGGGTTCTTGAAAGAGAAAAAAAGTCACACACACACACACACACACACACACACACACACACACACACACACAGTCGTGTGACACTTCTAAAGCCACAGAGATAGCATTTTCCACACCCTCCAACTGCCTGTCACTTCCTGACACAGGGCTTCTTCAGTAGGCACTCTCAGGCTTGACGCAATTACCTCTCTACACCCTTGCGAGATGTGTGCCCTTCAAGGGAAAGACACTGACAGGAGAGTGGAGTCCCTGGCACGCAGCATGTGAGGGCCCCATCTTCCCTGGGCTTCTGCCTTGGAAGTGAGGCCAGACTTGCTGAGCCAGCTGCAGGCCAGACAGGCTTGGGGAGTGAAGCACCACGCTGTTTTCTGCCTGTCTGGTTGCCTTCGTTTTCTGTGTCAGACCCACACTGGGCACTAGGTTTCTCGCGGTTGTAGAAACCAGCCCCACACTAATCTTCAGACTTCAATGTGGAAAGCATTAACTCAAACGAAAAAGCATAAATCAGGGCCTCGAGTTGACGGTTCTGAGGAGAACAGAGTTTCTCTGAGAGCAGGAGCTTGGGCTGTTGTGCAAAAGCAGAGCCCTGTGAGTCAGCAGCCGGCAGAGGAGAGAGAGGGAGGGAAGGAGGGAGGGCGGGGGAGGAGTCTTGTGGGAGTGGCTGGTGTACTAGAGGGCAAAAGTGGTGTAAACCCACAGCTGGAGGTTCACTCTTAAGCAAGAGGCTTCACGGACAGGCTGAAGGAGGGTGTGGGGGAGGCAGTGGTGGTGGTGGCTGCGGTGGGGAGGGTTCTGGGGGGGAAATGGGGGGGTGTTACCTCCCTCAACTCAGTAGGTAATTCCTAACCTGTTCTCTCCAGAGAAGACAGCCAGTCACTTCACAGCGTGTCCCTGGAAGCCTGTCTTTCTTGGCTCCTCCTTGACCATGTGCCAAGGACTCTATCCGAGTCCCCAAGACTGAGGTGCCCACTGTGAACACTCAACTCTTACCCCACCTTTTTGTTCATCCGCAGGTTCCTGTCTTATCTTTTTTTTTTTTTCCTTCTTATTCCATATACCACATCCTCCACACAGACTATCAGCAGGACAGACCACGGACGTCGCCTGTCCCTCATACCTGGGGAGAACCCCACCCACATTTCCCCTATCATCACATTCCACTGGTAACACAGACTCCACACGCTCACCTTCCACACGGGCTCTGAGTACCTGCTGCAGTCATGGAACCATGCTTTTCCTGGCTGTGGCTCTGGGGAAAGGGGCCCCAAGTGGATAATTCGGCTGGGAGTGGAAGTGAAGTGGCGGGAATTCTCAAGTCTGGGAGCTCTGGAAATCATAGGTGACCAGCAAACTGTGATGGGTCCCTCTCTCCTTTAGGTCTTTGTTGCTCTGATGACATGAGGCTGGGCTCAGAGATCAGCTGGGTCCCTTACATCCTGGCAGTGACCACAAATGAGACACACACGGAGCAAAAGAATCCTTCGCCTAATCCCTGGGGATCCATTCCAAGGCTTACAGTGAACAGCTAAACACACACGTAGCACCGAACCCCTTCTATACCATTATCACTCAGCATCTGTGGAGGATAAAGGCCCGGCTTCCCCATGGCCACTGTTACCTGTGGATGCTCAAATGCCTTACACACACACCAAAAGAGAGGGGGATATTTAATTAATTAATTTTGCTATTTTGTGTGCATGGGTATTTTGCCATATGTATATCAGTGTACTGCATGGGTGCTGTGCCCCTGGAGGCTGGAAGAGGGCGCTGGAGTTACGGAGGGTTGTGAGTTGTCATGTGGGTTCTAGGGAATGGTCCCAGGTCCTCTGGAAGAACAATGAGTGTTCTTAACTGCTGAGCTGTCATTCCAGTCTCTTATGTACAATGGCTTAGCATTTGTGTAGAACCCACACAATCTCCTCTTGTACTTCACTTTGAAATTCACTTGGCTGCCCTGTGGTGTGCTGGGGCACACACACGTGCCTACATCCAGACCAGAGCACAACTTCCAGAGCTGGGTCTCTCCTTCCACGCCCTGTGGGTGGTTTGGCAGCTGGCCTCTCCATTGGCTGAGCCATCTCGACAGCTCTTCCTATGCACTTCAAACCACCTCTAGATTACTTATGATACCTAACACTATGCAAAGGTGGAGGAAAAAAGTCATTAGGCTGTGCTATTAGGAAACAACGAGAAGGAAAATGGTGCTTATTACAGAGGCCATGCTAATTTGATTGTCTCTTGGGTCACGCTTGCCTCAGCTCTTCCTCTGCTGGCACGAGAGCCCCTGGAATGTCCTCAGTAGAAGTGTGACATGATCAGAAGCAGAGTGGGGCAGACACAGTGGGGCAGACACAGTGGGGCACGCCTTTAATCCCAGCAGGCATGAGACAGAGACAGGTGGATCTCGGTGAGTTCAGGACCAGCCTGTTCGACATAGAGAATTCCGAGTTAGTCACGGCTACAGAGTGAGAAAGAACCTGTCTCAAAAAGAAAAAAAAGTAAATAAAAAAAGAAGAGACTGGGTGACGACAGTGGAGCCAGGTCATCAGATTAGGGGCTTAGCTCTAATCAGCAGTATGGGGAGGGTCTGGGAGATCAGGGCTGTGAAGATGGTAGAAATATAACATCAGTTTTGCAGGAAGAGCCCCTGCATGCTTTCCCAGCATATGTGGAGGGAGGGAGGGAGGGAGAGAGGGGGAGAGAGAGAGAGAGAGAGAGAGAGAGAGAGAAGGAGGGAGGGAGGGAGGGAGGGAGAGAGAGAGAGAGAGAGAGAGAGAGAGAGAGAGAGAGAGAGAGAGAGAAGGATTTTGAGAACTTGGACCAGAATAGTTGTGAAGACACATCTGTCATTCTCTGACATCCGGGGGCCTAGTTTGGGACATGTGGTATAGGAATGTCAAGTGCACATCTGGACGCAGGGCTCCACGCAGAGCACCTGAGTCTGTGCTCTACCAAGAGGACAACAGGAAGCAGTAGCCCTGTAACTCCCTAGGTGTGGGTGCAGTGACCACCCAGATGAAGCCTGGGAGCCTCATCCTAGTTGCAAGGCAAGACAATGGAGGCTGAATAAACAGGGATTTCGTCTGCACCCTGGATTTCTCAATCAGGCATTTTTCCTCTTGCTCCAGCCCACAGGGTGGGAACCGGTGTGGGGGCAGGGCAGGAGAATGCAGTCCAACCACAGGCTCTAAAATCCTGGCTACCGATATCCCAGCTCACTCACTACCTGTCAGCCTCCCTGGCCTGCCCTGGAGGCCCTGAGCACCCTGCCAAGAGGTTCCAGAAAGCTCAGTTGTCTGGGAGTTGTCTTGAGGGATTGGGGTGGTCCCACTTCAGGGCCAAGTAAGTCAAGATTACAATGAAGGGCCAGGGCAGGCACCTCCTAGCGAAGTGGGGCCTCCCTTCTTGTTAGAAACCAGGGTAACAGTATGTTGAAGGGACTCTCAGTGTCAGATGGCTCCAGCCAAATATTGCCTGGCCCATTTACTCCATGAAGCATAATTAAGTACAAGGCTCAAGTTTCCAGGTATTCCTGGCCCATCAGTGAACAAGAGAGAAAGGGGAACAAACTTCTGCCTTCCAGGAACACGCATTCCAGCAGGACGCAGGGATGATTTAAATGAGGGAGTGGACACCATTCACAGTGCATAAGTAAAATATAGACTATTGGAAGGAAGGGAAAGTAGAAGGGAGGGAAGGGAGGTGGTGAGAAGAGCTGCGTGTGGCATTGCATACCCCGCTCCATGAGGTTGAGAGATGATGATCACAAGTTCAAAGCCATCCTATGGTGCATAGCAGGATGGAGTTCCAGGCCAGCCTGGGTTACACAATTACAGAATGAAACTCTGCCTGGCAGAACAAAACAAGCAAGCTGGGAGTAGGATGAGGGGACCGTTAGGTGCTTAGGTGGCCTAGATGGTGTCAATTTTAAGAGGTTCAAGATGTTACCATTGCTTTCACATCACAGTTATAGACATCTTTCGAGCCCTCTGGACACTACATTCACTTGGTCCTTCATCCGGTGACAAATGACTCATGAGGGCCACCAACAGCCTGTCAGAGCCCTCTTCTCGCCAAGGTGAAGTCTTACTTGGAAAACAGAGGTTAGGACAACAAATTATGAGAGGTTCATAAGTGAGTCTCTGCATCATAGGATGTCATAAAAAACCACAGAGCATACTGAAACGCATACTAGACTCGCTGGTCCTTGAGTCCTAGGTTCATACGGCCCCAGCCTCTTTCCCACTAACGCCATACCACACCCTCTCAGCTACCAGACAAAACCACAGTGCAGTGGTTTCTCTAGAAGAAGCTAAGGTGCCTCCTTACCGCTTGTCCGGCCTCCGCCTCACAAGGCACTGCTTCTAGGGCCATGTTAACTAACTTCATCAGTCCATGTGGTAGAACCAATACTTTATCAAGAACAGATCCCAGTACTGAGTCCTGCTGGCTACCATCCCCAACTAGTGCTGGCCAGACACCTGCTAGGAGGGCTTTGACTCTTCTTGTCTAGCTCTGTGCCTCCCCCCAAAACCACAGCCTGACTACAGAGGAGGATGTCACACCTGGATACACGGAAGACCAAAACTCAGGCCTCTGACCACAAGCCAGCGTCCCCTGTTTAGAAACGTTAGCCACCTGCCCGGGGCTGCTAGAGAGCAGAGTGCAAGACGCTTCCTGTTGGGAGCAAAATCAAGGCCGTTGTTGTTGAAGGCCCTTTGTGGTCTCCCAGCTCTTGGCCTTTCCACCTTTCTCTATCCCACATGCAACTATGAGCTGCCTGGAATAGTGCTGCTCCCAGACCCCAGGAGAAGACATGGCCACCGACAACAGAGCAGTTGCCAAGAACTGGTCCACACATCGTCTGCTAGAAACTCATCTAGCTGTGGCCTTTGATAAATTTCGGGTTCTTGAGAGTAGACATGATGGTCCAAGGATGGTGGAACACACAGTGTGTTCTCTCTCTCTCTCTCTCTCTCTCTCTCTCTCTCTCTCTCTCTTTCTCTCTCTCCCATTATTGAGTTTTCAAATAGTCCTGTTATGCCCAGGTTCAATCCAACTCTAGGACTAAACAACAGCCCAAGAGGTTTAATTTCTTTCTTAGTTCTGAAATTCAAAAGCATGGAATCAGCATCTACTTGGTTTGAGGTGGGAGGGGGCTCATCATGAAGGATGATGTCATAGAGTGAGGACAGGTACATAGGTGACAGTCAGGTACATGCTGAAGAGGCCAAACACCAGGTGTTATCTTGCTTTATGACAACAAGCTCCTGTAGTACTAACCCAGACCCTTAACACCCAACCTGGGCCAGCGAGATGGCTCAGTGAGTAAGGATGCTTGCTTCCAAGCCTGACGACCTGAGTTCAGTTCCCAGAACCCACAGTGTGGGAGGAGAGAACCGACTCACAAGAGCTGTCCTCTGAGCTTGACACACAGACCATGGCATTTATTGCAAACACACATACATGCATACAAAATACATAATTAAATCCAAAAATCAAAACAAACAAAAATCCCTCTCTCCCCCAAGATCTAGTCCCTTCTCAGAAGACCTAACTAACCAATGAGAGAGAGAGAGAGGGAGAGAGAGAGAGAGAGAGAGAGAGAGAGAGAGAGAGAGATTAGCCCATCCATGAGGCCAGAGACCCAGCATATCCCCACACCGTTACCCTGGAAACCAAGTTTTCATGTGAACTCTCTCATGGGGCTAAGTCATGTCTAACTAACCAGCAGACAGTACAGAAGGGCAATCTTAATATGGCAGCTAGGAGTTAAACACTTGGGCCCTGGAGGAGTGAGAGAAACGGCTCAGCAGTTAAGAGCATGCGCTGCTCTTTCAAAGGACCCAAGTTCAGTTCCTGAGATGCGCCCACATCACCAGACTTTCTTAACTGTCTATAACTCAAGCTCCAGAGGAAACCAGTGCCTCTGGCCTCCTCAGGCCGTTGCACATGCACACATCAAAAATAAAACACGATCCTAAGAAACAAAAGAACTTGGGCTCTGAAGAGAGATGGCCTAAATATAAACCCTGGCTTTGCCATTTGCTCACTGGATAATGGGGGAGGGGAGATATTTGACTTCTCTGTGACTCAGTTTCCCCATATGTAAAATGAATATCAACAACAAGTATGTGGATTAAATGAGAAAATGCAAGTCAAGTGTTTTCAATGATGCTCGGAAAATAGTAGGAGCTAGATAAATGCTGTTACTCAATATTTCTGGATAGGTGTGATTTAAAACAATCTTCCCACATGTGAAGAGAATGGGCTGAGAAGCTGTGGGAAGCATAAGCTGGGTAGGGGGCGCTGAGGAGTTAGCCCCAGACCTCTTTGCTTTGCATCAGCTTCTCCTATATCCAACCTCATTCCTCCCTACCAAATCTCAGGAGTCCAGCAGATTCCCAATGTCCCAGTACAGGCCGTGGCAGTCTATACTGACCTCAGAAATCCTGAATACCTCTCATGAGAGAGGCTTTGAGTTGTCCTTCAGCTCCTTAGAACTTCCCAGACCCCTGTCACAGAGTATCCAAAAGCACAAGACAACTGTGTCACCTCTCACCAATGGCATGGAGATGTGCTCAGAATCTGGCCATGCAATGGACACTCCAAACAGCATCAGACAAAGCCCTATATTTATAGTGGAGTGGACACCATAGTCCTTGGGGACAGCAAGAAGGAGGAGGACACCAGAAGCACACCCAGTGCCCAGAAGCCCCCCAGACATCCCCTGCCTGTGAAAGCAGGGCTGTGCCTAGAGCATCTCTCCCAGATCCTTTCAACGCAGGGATGATACCTCACAGACTCCTAAAGCCTCAAAGGCACTGGTCACTGTACTTACTTGAACACATCCCTCCCCCTCGCTGAAGGCTCCCCAATGGCTCTTTCTTTCTCCTTGGAAAGGTAGCCAGGGTCCAAGCCTGCTCCTTCCAGAATCCTTCTTTTACCAGGAAGACATTTACTAAGAGACAGCTCTAGATACTGTCAATTCAAGACACCATCCCAAACACTAACGAGTGGGGTCCTGTTCAGATACCCCAAAACACACGTGTCTTCCTAACCCATGTGAGACCACTGGGAACCTCAGCTATGACTCCCACCAGAAGGAAGGGTAACCTCAACCCTGACCTAAGATCTGACTGCTGAGGTGGTAACAGTTACAGCAGGATAAGCAAAAGCTTCTAGAGTCAAGGTGAAGATCCCAGATGGCAATCATGGCTGTCCAACACAGGAAAACACGGACCTCTATAGAGTCTTAGTATTTGCACTGGTAAAATTCAAAAACCCATCTCACATGGATGCAAACTAAACAGAAATATGTAAAAAAATCTCTAGGGTGAATTCTTTTAAGGTAAGCTGGAAGATAAGTAAGTAATATGTTTGTATTCCTTTATTGATGCATGCGGATGTCAACAAACCTGTCAAACTGTCTGACCCAAGGTAGCATTTTGGGGTCTTTTTGGACAAACATCCTACTTAGATCCATATCAGAGTCATCAGGAGTAAATACTGCAAAAGAGAATTCTGATGTCTATTCCAGGATTTGGATTTGGCAGTTGTGGGTGGGACCCCTGAGAACATGTGACTCTGGCCACTGAGTTTCCCGGAGCTGCTGGTGCAGCCTGCACAGGGAACACACTTGGAGAAGCAATATCTTGCCGTCTAAAGGTTGGAGCATGTGCTAAAGATCACCTGGGATGACCCCGGGAAGAGCCAAGGAACACTATATGTTTTCCTGTTGCTGTCTGGCTATTGCCGGTCTGGTGATCCAACCCAGAGAGCTTCATGCATGCTAAGCAAACACCCTACCATTGAGCCAAAGCTCCAGCCCGACTCTGAGCCTCTTGCCGTGTTAATAGCACCTTGTTAGGATTTGCTGTCCAGAGGACTCTTGGATGTTACATCTCATGTCTCAGATCCAGGCCGGGCTAAGTGTGGAGGCTCCAGGACCCTATTTATCACATCTGCAGTCTCTAATCTCCACAGGGTCTGGCATCGTCCTTTGAAGTTGCAGTGAAAGGCTTCAGGAGTCCCCAGCTGCTTAGCAGCCTTTAATATTCAGCCTCCAGCTTTTGCTAATATGTGCTACCCTTCCCAAGCATGATTTCCTGTCCACCCTTCCAGAAGCCTCGATAAATCCTGGACACATCAAAGCTGGTAACGGGAGGGACACTGCAGAGCCCTAGACCAGATAATATAAAGAAAAGTTCCTCCCTCCTGGGCAGAGACTCGTCATGGTGGGTTCCTGGGGCTTGGACGGGCATGCACACTGGACCCAGTGTCTCAGCCACACAATGCACAAGAGGTTGGTAGGGCAGGCAGCCAGGGCCCACTCATGCCAGTACCATCTGGGGGCCCTTGCCAGGCCTCGAAGGGCCGGCTGAAGAAGCTGGACTCTGTCCTGGGGCACAGTTGGGCTCTATTCTTATCTCAAGGGGGAATGTGTGACTCTCCTTCCAGTGAATGGGAGCCCCTGACAAGGCAGAGGAGGAAACAGAGCCATCACTGTGCCCAAGAGGGCTCCCCACGCGGCTCCCGGCTCCAACCAGCCCCTCGTGGTGGGGCCTTGCACAAGCCTCCAACAAGAAAAAGCCAAGCTGAAGGCAGACAGGGAAATGGACAGTCCACAGCCCAGACCAGGCAGCCTAGGTCCTACTGCCAGACCTGGATCAGAAAGACCCGAACCAGAAGTGTGTACTCATGCATCCAATGAGACCTAATGGGGCAGGGTCTAAAGGGACGATACAGCCTCCATGGCATAAGCTTTGATGCCTCCGAAGTTAAACCACACCAGTCTTAGTCCTGCAGGGTGGAACCAGCTCAGGCTCAGACAAGGCAGCACACACTAGCAGAAGCTGCATGCTGGGTATGGAAGGCTGCTCGGAAGCCGGGGACCCCCACAGTCTTTGCCTGCAACCCTAGGAGGGCTCCCAGACATCTAACACATGCTGTGCATGAGCACAAGTCCCCACTGGCCGCCAGGCACTGTGCCTCTGGCCTCCCATAGTATCCCTTCTACAGGAGGCAACGGTAGCAGTGTTTTTGACATGTTCACAGTGGTCTGAAAGTGTCTGCTTGACAAGCGAACAAGGCATTGGGCATTGTAAAAGGCCACAAGTTGCCCTGACCTTTCTAAAGGGCAATGGGACAACACTGGTCCAACCACTTACAAAAACCCCAGAAAGAAAACATCACACAGCTTGCTTTTAGAAATTTTAATAGAAAAAAAAATCTAAAAGAAAGCAACTTCAGTATCCATCACTAGGGGACTTTAGGTAGTAGTAATTTGTTAAAATATGAATTAATAGTAAAAGATTGGAATTGGCCAAAGACATTTGTTGATAGAATTACCTCGACCCCCTGCAAACAAAGGCTCTCTCTGTGGCCAAGGCTGGCCTCAAACCCATGGTTTTCCTACCTGTGTCTCCTGCATGCTATGATTAAAGATGCATGTCACCACCCCTAGTTTGATAGAAATACACTTAAAAAACAGGATGGTGGTGGTGCACACGTTTAATTATAGTACCCAGGAGGCAGAGGCAGTTGGATCTCTGTGAGTTTGAGGCTAGCCTGGTGTACAAGAGAGTTATAGGACAGCCAGGGCTACAGAGAGAAACTCTGTCTTGAGCTTGCCCCTGCTTAAAGGATATTAAGTTAAGGGACTGGAGAGGTGGATGGCTCAGCAGTCAAGAGCACTATCGGCTTTTCCGGAAGACCTAGGTTCAGTTCCCAGTACCGACATGGTAGCCCACAATAGTCTGTAACTCATTTTCCAGAGGATCGGTGCCCCCCTTCTGACCTCCAAGGGCACTGCACACACATGGTGCACAGGCACACATACAGGCAAAATATCCATACACATAAAATAAAAGTAAATAGATAGTAGAAAAATAAAAAAATTACAAGGACTGTTAAGTGGAAAAGAATGTTGTACAGTGATGTATTTAATTATGGGGGTGGGTGAGAGAAGGAGCCTAAAAGAGGGGTGTTAACTGTGATGCAGTGGAGGAGGGGAAGGTATGGGTGGTACTAGGAATGAGGACAGGGTGCAAGGGGTTCAGTTGAGGGTGGAAGCCACTGAAGGCACTTCACTAAGCCCCATAGCCTCCCCCTGGATTAGCCTTAAAGAACTGTGAAAACATCCGGAAAATATTTAGCTAATAAATCGCTCAGCAGCCCCTCCACCCTGCTTTGTTTATTAACACTTCCCTTTCACTCCCAGACCTTCGCATGTCCAGTCCTATCACACACTTGGGAACCCACAGAGCCAGAGACAGCTGGATAGGGCTGCACTGGGTGGGCTCTGCCCATAGTGAGTGCTGCCTATCAATGCCAGTCCCTCAGCTCAGAGCAGCCTCTGGCTATGCAGGAGCTGGATGGCAGCACTGTTCCAAAAGCAGAGCCATCTCACAGCCATCAGGGAACGAGCCAGGAATTCAAGGAAAAGCAGAGGTTAAAGGGTCCCTTTTTGGAAAGGGGAGGTGCTTCTCAGATGGGGAATAGCCTCTGTTCCAAGTGGCTCCTTGGAGTTCTCAGCATGGATACTCTTGAATAATGAACGAGTGGGAGGAGTACACAAGGAAAAGAATTCACATGTACACGAGTGTCTGGTACACATGCTCATGTACACACACACACACACACACACACACACACAGGATCTCTTCTTATTGCTGAGAAATATCCAAAATTCAGGGATACAATTGCCCTCATTTGGGAGGCGAAAACTAATCCCAATGTGAGGTGTCAGGAAGGGAATACACTTTAGAACTAACCAGCTCAGATTCTAGTTTCCAAAAATAGCAGGGCAACCAGACAGCAGGTTATGGGCTCAAATCCCACCTCTACCACTTGAGCTGTATGACCTTCCATAATCTATTTCCTTACCTGGAAATCTGGTATCATCGCAAGGAGACAGCACTGGGAAATTGAAGCCTGAAACCCCAGGTGTGAGTACAGATCATGTACTAGATTTTCCACCAATCTTGTATGTGCTTGGGATTTGATTTCTAATCTAGTAAAACGACTAAAGCCCAAAGCTGGACAGGTCCAGCTCAATGAGGTGTTTTTGTTGACTTTCATTTGAATCAACTGGCTATCTTTCAAGACTGGAAAACTTCAAGCTTCCAACCTGGCACATGTTTCTGACAACTGGCTAGTGCTCTTTGAGATGCGATCCAGTACATGCTGGGCCCTGGCGCTTGCACCTGTAAGCCCCACTCAAGACGGGCCATCCTTCTGTGAACAGTAAAGATAACAAGATAAGTGATTTGGGGAGCTCTAAGAAGAAGACTTACCAGTAACCCCTTCAACCCCTTCTCGGATGCCCCCTAGCTTGTCTGGGTCCCTCAGTTTCCAGGCACTACTGTGCCTCTCACGTCTACACAGTCGTAGTGTGAACGTGAGTTGAACATAGACAAGAAGGCATGTCCGCAGCTGGGCTGGCCAGCGCCGGGAACAGGTGCTTTTTGGCTTGGTCCCACGGGCTGAGATGCCATAGAAGCTTCAGTTTTTCTCTGCCCCAGATGTCAGCATCCATCTCCCATCCAGCAACCCTGAAAGAATCCCGCTGGTGCTCTCCCCAAGGGACACACTCCTGCCACAAGCCAAGGTGGAAAGGTACAAACGCCCTTCGAGAACTCTGACCTTGCAGACGTGAGCTCGAACCAGGGTAACAGATGCTCGATGTGGGTTTTTCCCTCCTGATTCTAGGGTGATAATGAGAAAGTAGAGACACTAGGTCCCCTCCAAGAAGCAGACTAACCGCAGTCTAACCTGGGCCAGTTCCAAGCAGGCTGTGTATGACATACCATCACCCTCTTAACGCCCATCCCCCTTAGCCCCACCCCCCTCAGTCCCTCCCTGTAGATGCTGATTCAACACTAGAACCCTCGCAGAGATCTGAGCAAATTCCATGACCACCTCATGGGCCACATAAGCTCTCTGCAGAGCACAGGCAAACACTGACTCAGACATCTAAACATCTGGGGCTTAGCTAAATCCTCTGCTCTCTGGGTCAGCTGGGTGGACTCTGAACGAGGACTGGTGGGAGACTGGTGGGATCCAGTTTCCAGGGAAGCAGGCCACGTCTGGGAGCCAGGTCCTTGACCCTGTCCTGGACCAGGCTGAGTCATACAAGAAGGCAAGGCAGTCCGTGCAGCCTCACAGCCCATACCAGCAGTTCCGAGGCTCCACACCCAGCCCACACGTAGGAGGTGCAGGCCAAGATGCTCCAGGATTCCATTCTGTGGTGGAGGAAACAGTTCCCTAATCCCTTCCTAAATCACATTCTTGCCCAAGAGTCCAGAGGCCACTACTGGCTCCGCTGGGTGGTTCCTGGGCTGACCTCCTGCTGCGCGAAGCTCTGAGGAGTCAGGGCAGTAGGGGACAGAGAAGAGGTGGCAAGGGGACATACAATTCCTTCCTTGCACGTGCAGACTCAGGGACAGAACTCCCCACTTGGTAATCTCAGGTTTGATTTTCAGCCCACAGCCCATGGAATTCCATAGCCATCTGAAGCCAAGGGCCTCCCCTTTTCCCTTCACTGAGCCAGAAAACAAAACATGGTGTCTCCCTGCTTATATTTAATTTACAACACTTGTTCTTTGCCTGCCTGCGTGGTAATGAAAATGTGAAAGTTATTTTTCTTTTAATTCTAAGCAGAATGCTTTATAAATGCAAATGACGCTTGATTGATTCCTCCCTGTGGGTCAGCAGCTTGATCTGTCTTCCTTTGATTTAAATGACACAGGCACAGAAGTGTTAACCAAAATGCAGAGGTCATTCAAAAGCAAAAGACAGTCTCCCCTGCAAAGGATGTGGGACAATAGGTATCCGCGTGCAAACCAATACAGCTGGACCCATTCCTCACACTGTTAGGCTCAAAATCCTAAGTGGCAGAGCTAAGACTACAAAATTCTTTCAAAAGGGCTGGAAAGATGGCTCAGCTATTAACAGCACTTGCTATTCTGTAACTCCAGCCCCAGAGGATCTAATGCCCTCTTCTGGCCTCTGTAGGCAACTGCACTTGCAGGTACAGGCATAGACAGGCATGTACACACACACACATACACACACACACACACACACACACAAACACACACTTTTACAAATCTTAGAATAAAATGTAGGTGTGATTCTTCAAGGCTAGGATTAAACAATAGTTTCTTAGGACAACAAAAGCAGAAACAGAAAAAAGTCAGTTGACTTTGACCAGAGTTAATAGTTTTTATGTTCCAAAGGACAAAGGGGGAAAGAAAAATCTCATAAATCATATAGCAGACAAAGATCTCTTTTCAAAAGTATTTGCTTATTTTTTTTCATATGTATGGATGTTTTGCCCTCACATATGTCTATGTACTATGTTCATGCCTGGTGCTCACGGAGGCCAGAACAGAGTGTCGGATCCTCTAGAAATGACATGACAGACAGTTGTGAGCCACCATCTGGGCACTGGGAACCAAGTTTGTATCTTCTGTGAGAGCAGGAAGCATTTTTAACTGTTGAGCCACCTCTCCAACCTCCTGAAAAATGACTTCTATCTTCAGTATATAAAGAATACTTACAACTCAGAGATAATTGTTATTTAACCCAACTATTAAAAATTGGCAAAAACATGCCAGTCATAGTGGTACCTAAAACCCCAGCACTCAGGAGGCAGAACAGGTGGATCTATGGAGATTTAAGGCCAACTTGGTCTACACAATAAGTTTCAGGCAAGCAAAGACTGCATAGTAAGACTGTGTCTCAAAAGGGGGAAAGGGAGACAGGTTTGTTGACGTAGAACTTATTTTGGGGCTGGAGAGGTGACTCTACAGTGACTGCCCCTCCAGAGGACTTGGGTTTGATTCCCAGCACCCATGTTCAGTAGCTCACAACCACTTGTAACTCCAGCTCCAGAAGATCTGATGTCCTCTTCTGGCCTCCTTGCCCCATTTCCCCCCAGTACAGCGAACATACAGATACACACACATAAATACATAAATATTTTAATTGGCAAAGGCTCAGAATAGACCTTTCTCGAAAGAAATATGAATGGCCAGCAAGCTCATAAAAAGATATCCATCACAGTTAGTCTTCAGGGGAATGCGAAACCACAGTGGGCAGCCGTACCACACCCACTAGCAAGGGCAATAGTAAAGACACAGAGACAGTGACAAGTGTTGGCAAGGACGTGGAGGAGTTGGAGGCCTCCTAGACTCCTGCTGGGACTGTAAAATGATACGAGAGCATTGGAAAACAGCCTGGACAGTCCACAAAGGTTAATCATCGTTACCATAGGACCTCACAGTTCCATTCCAGGTATTTGTCTAGGACAATTGAAAGCATATGTCCACAGCTACGTCCGTCCTGAAGGCCAGAAAGCAGAAACGACCCAAACACTCTCTAACTGATGACTGATAAAACAAAATGCAGCCTAGACACCCACACCCCACTGGAAGATCATCCATAAGTCAAAGGGAATGAAGTCCTGCCACAGACAAACTGCAAACGTCCCCTAAGTGAAAGAAGCCAAACTCAAAAGCCACACTGGCACCATACCACTCATGGGTGATACTCAGGAGAGAGAGAGAGAGAGAGAGAGAGAGAGAGAGAGAGAGAGAAAGAGAGAGAGAGAGAGAGAGAGAGAGAGAGAGAGAGAGAGAGAGTTGATTGTCAAGGTCTTTGGTGGTAAAGGATATAGAGTGAAACTGTTAAGGAGAACAGTTTCTTTTGTATTTCTTATGATTTATTTATAGAGTATGTGTGTGCACTTATTTATCATGTATGTGTGTGCACATGCACACATGTGTGTACAGATGCAGGGCCCCACAGAGGCCAGACAACATCAGATTCCCCTAAAGCCAGAGTTACAGGCTATTGTGAGCTGATGGAAGCAAACTCAAGTCCTCTGCAAGAGCAGCAAGAGCTCCTAACCTCTGAGCCAGCTCTCCAGCTTCCCACAGTTTCTTTGAGAAAAGATAAAAGTTTGAAAAATCAATTGTGGTGGCAGTCGCACAACTATGTGAGTGTACTAAAACCTACTGAATCACACACTAAATAGATGGACTGTCCGTGGATTAGATCTCAAGAAGTTGCTATCAAAAACAAAAGTGGTTTGAATTTGAAACAACTTCCCCAAACACATGCAAAATTAGCTTGGTCCTTGGAGTTCAGAGTCGGGCTCCTGGGAACAGGAGGACCCTTGACCTAATCAAGGGATTGATCTATTGACCGACTCACAACAGCATCAGTGGGACGAGGTGAAAACTAGGAGATGCCTAATCAATGGAAGCCAGTCATGGGGAGGTGTCCTTGAAAAGTGTACCCTGCCCCTGGTCGCAGCACACACACACACACACACACACACACACACACACACACACACACACACACGCCGCCCTGCCTGGCCACCATGAGATGAGCAGTTATTCTTCACCACATTCTTGCCACCATGACGTTCTGCCTCATCAGCAGCCAGGGAGCAATGAGTCCAAATGACCCTAGTTTTACCCCGAGACTATGAGCCACAATAAAGTCTTCCTCCCTTAAGATGTTTCACCGAGGTACTTTGGTTTGTTGGTTTAGCTTTGTTTCGCAGGTATGTTCTCATTTTATAGCTCAGGCTGACCTGGAGTTTACTATGTAGCCTATGTTGGTCTCGAATTCATGATCCTCTGGCTTCTCTGCCTGGCTGCTTGGGATTACAGGCATGTATTTTGTCACAGAAACAAAAACTGCATGAGGCCGGGCATGCTGGTTCATGTCTTTAATCCCAGTGCTAGGGAGGTATGGCCAGATGGATCTCTATGAGCTCAAGGCCAGTCTGGTCTATAGAGTGAGTTTCAGGCTAACCAGAGTTACATAGGGACACTGTCTCAAAAACCAACAAAAAATTGACTGACTACCATGGTATCTTGAGTTTGTTATTATTTCTGTACCCAAACAGGCCCAGGACTAAACTGGGACACATTATTTGCTGACCTCTCTAAACTGCTCATACTTGGTCTCCTCCTCAGCCTCTTGCCTCTGCTTCCTCTCTGGTGGCAATGCTTCCCCACAAGTACTTCCCCACCTGACTCTAAGCTTCTGAACTGAGAAGAGCCTGGGCGTGACTGCCAGGCAGCAAGCGAGCAGGAGAGTCCCTGATACTTCCGCGTTTGCGGATGCATGCTCTCCGCTCATGCATTCTGCTTTCTTGTTCCTCAGATCCCCCAGAGAGTCAGTGCGGTTAACCACTCTGCCTCCAGTCAGCCTCTCCTGAGTCGTGGCTCAGGTACCATGACCCTTAACTTCTTCCCTGCAAAGAAAGCCACACGCTTTCACACCAGATTCAGAACTCCTGACCTTCAACCCCACCCACCCTCGTGCACAGGAGGCTGACTGCCACAGCCCCATCTCTGTATTGTGTCACATTATAAGAACTTCACACGTAGGCATCCATGCCTTGTTTTTGCTTTGTAGACTTTTAGTTTGGGTTTGAGGTAGGATCTTGCTATGTAGCCCAAGGCTGGCCTGGACATCTCTGCCTCAGCCTTCTAGGAGCTGAGATCACAGGTGTTTACCACCATACCCAGGTCTGATTTAACATAAATAAACAGATAGATAAAATAATACTAATAATCTTTAAGCCTCTTTTAAATGAGTAGAGCCTTCAGTCTTAACATCTAGACAAACTTCTGGTTCCCCTCTCCCATCCTGACTCACAGGTTTAGCAGTGACCATCCAAAACTGCTTTCACCCTTTTCAGGAGGACTCCAGGTGTCTTTCACGCCCCCGTGACTGGGTCTGTTCTAGAGCCTGACTCTTCATCTACACATGCTTCTCTAGAGGAAAATACTTCCTGCCTTCCACTCCCTGCAACTTTCCATGCTTGTTTAAATGAACCGTATGCATCTTCTGTCACAACAGACAATACGGTGTTGTGAATTTTGTGTACATTGTGGAAACCACTCCACGGCATAAACACGTATGACATCAGACGTTTACAATGCATGACACCAGATGTTTACAACTTGTGGAAAGAACACAAAGCCTACTCTTGGCAAGTTTTAAAATACCAGGTATTCTTGTCGCCTAGAGACACCATGCTATTCAACTGCTCCCAGAATTGACTCCTTCCGTTAGCCTAAGTTTTGTGTCCTTGGATCACTGTCACTGTCCGCTCAACTCCCAGTTCCCGCCACCCTTGTCCCCAGTACTCAGTATTCTGCTCTGCCTTGTTCAACTTCTTTCGATTCCGCATGTGACTGAGATCCTGTAGGATACGCCTTCCTGTGCCCGACTTGTGTCGCTGGGTATCAGGTGGCTGCAAACTCCAGGACGTCCTCCCTTTCCGTCTAAGGCTGAATACTATTCCACTCTATACATAAAGCATATTTTCTTTCTCCAGTCAGTCATCAGTAGGCACCGAGGTCATTGCCTATGTTGGCTAGTTGATGAACATAGGGGCGCAGGTGGGTCTCTTCAACACAGACCCCCTTTCCTTTCGGGCATATCCAGTAGTGAGTGCTGGAATGCTATGCTACCTCACACCCTTAGTCCATGTGCTGGGGTTCCCTCTTCTCCAGTACGACTACCTCGTTCTTCCTCAGTCAATTCTTCCAGATTGCAGCAACATTGTCACTCTGCCCATTCCAGGCTGACCTCTCTACTGCCAAGGCCAGGGTCTGAGCTAGTTGGAGAGACTTCTAGTAACACAGTGCTGAGCTATGCCTCTGCTGGTCTATACCTGTTTAAGCATCTTACCTCTTTAACGTTGGCTTTACTGTGTGTCTAACTCTCTCCCTGTGGTGGGAATAACTAGGCACGCAGACTCCAACCTGCTTTTTCTTCCCTAAGCACCCAGAGTTTGGGGACCTCACCTGAGTTTTGGGTTTAGTGAGCCCACAAGACACCCAAACCTCAGAAATGATGGATTGAGAGGTGTTCTCAGTCCACAGCCTGGATGCCTAAACACTCAGAAAGGAAGAAGTCCCCAGCAGAAGTGCCAAGTGTGCAGGCTCACACCTGTAGTCCGGCATGTTTTGGGCTGATGCAGAAGGACTGAAAGTTTAAGGAGCCCCTGGGCTACATAGTGTGTTCTAGGCCAGGAAGAACTCGATGGTGAGACCCTATCTTAGAAAACAAAGCAAAACCGAGGAGGATAATGGTGAGGAAGAGAAGAATAAGAACAAGAAAAGCGGGGAGGAGATCTCTGGAACATCCAAGAAGGATCAAGCTATCAGAAAACAGCGAGAGACAAGGGAAGTCTGTATTATTGAGAAGCAATGAGAAGTCGCCCCAGTTCAACGTTGAGAGGAAGGTCAAATTTAAAGAGTTAGGCATAGATTAGCACGTTGGCTGCCAGGGTTGAGAGGAGGATCAAGTCAGTACCACAGGGCTGCCTAAGGAGAACTAGAAACACTGAAAAGAGGTAAATGCCTCCTAACACCTTATCTGGCTTTTATTAGTTAATCACAGTGCTGCCCATGGCGAGCGTCCCGCAGCTAACACCAAATGTGACAGTGGCAGCTAACTCACTGGCTCATCTTCCCTCCCACCTGACTGCCCCACAATCCAGGGATCACACCCTGTGTGAGAGTGTCCGAGTCTCAGGATGGAGTTTCCCTGGGGCCACCAAACACTTTGGCTGCTTTCCTTCCTCAGTCCAGAACATTGGGAAGTTGCTGGGCCATGGGGGCGGGTGGGGGTTCCCTGACTCAGCAAGGCAGCGCAGTAGAAAATGCAAGCAGATTCCCCGACTGAAAAGCAAAGCAGATGACATGTTTTGATCTCACAGGAAAAGTCAAACGGTCATCTCCACTTTGTCAGGAAACCCTGTCAGCACTGCCTACAAAATGTTCCCCGAGACTACCCTCACTGCCTCCCCTGTATTCCTCCCCAGACGGAGCCACCATCCCTCCATCTGTCTGTCTCCACTCGAAACCAGCTCCAATCTCTGTTTAGCAGTTAGTAGAATCCTTTAAGACAGCGAACCTGGCTGTTCCACCCACAGTTCACAACCCTCCAAGTGCTTCCTTAATACTTAGAAAAGAGCAGAGTCCCCGGGATGAGTTACATCCTTCTGTAGAAGTTTAGCCTCTGGAGCTCCTGGACCCCAACCCTCCCCTCTTCTACCTGCATGACCACCTAACTATTCATGCTCTATAAGCATAGCTGCCTCAGGCCCTGTGCCCTTCCTATTACCCCAGATTTCCAGAAAGCGCATTGACTTTTTGTCATTAAGTTCTCTGTTCAAATGTCACCTCCAGAGAGGTCTTCTCTGGTCATGCCATGTAAAGCCAGTCCCTTGTACAACATGTCACAATCTCCACTCCAATGCTTTTGTCTGTTTCACAGTATTTATCACTTAGCTGACACACATGAAGTCTTTGCCTATTGGACTGTATGCTATATAGGGATACTATATACTATACTATATAGGGAGCTGGTTTGCCTACCAAGTTCTGTCTTCCCAGTGTCTACAGCAATATCTAAAACATTACTGGTCTAACATAGGTACTTACTAGATAGGTGGATGAATGAATGAAAGAATTCTTAGTTGACTTTATACAATAATTAAGGTTTTATTACTGACCTTAAATATTTTTATGTTTTTCATGGCTCTTTTGCAGCTTGGAAACCATTGAATTAAATACAAAAGAAAGCAAGCACTATTGACTGTTCTTCGTCCTTGTAACACAGTAGGAAGGAAGGAAGGAAGGGCAACCATGGCCACCCCCCACTGAACAGGTAAAGAAACACCAAACAGGGACCATCCATTCAGCAGGACAATGAAAGCCACTGGGTTGTCCAAGGTCAAATTTGTAAAAAAAAAAGAAAAAAGAAAAAAGAACCAAGCCAGATCAAAATCACAAGTTTCCAGACACTCTGCCCTCTACTCTTTCCAGTGAGGTGTCTCTGACGTCATCATTCTATCCTGCTAGAAAAAAAATATTATTTATTCTAATCCTATTAATATCTAAAAATGAAAGGAAGTATTGGGAGAGGATGACAGGCCCCATCTGCTGATGTTCCACATCTGTCTGAAGCTTTAAAAACACCTCCTCACGGTACTAAACCGGGGTTAATCTCAGACTCTCCATGAAGTCACTGAAAAACAGGCATAAAAAGGATATTAAAATGCTAACTAGGAAATATGAATGCTAATCTAAAACCAACAGCCAGCCTTGGAGCTCAAGAAGATTCCAGAGGAATTCCCCCTGAAGACTGGAGGAAGACTGTTGACGAGCATCCTTCTGGGGCCACATATCAACAACCAGCTGGAAACTTAATTAAATTTCACTCACAATAATAAGAAAAATATCAACGTGCTAGATATAGGCCTAACTTAAGGAATGTTCTGGCTCTTTGAGAAGAAAGCATTTGTTCAGGGACAGAGGCCAACTTGGTTACACTGAGACATCGGGTTCCTTTTAAGCATCAAGAATAGTAAGAGGTCAAAGATTAAGAAATCCCCTGGGTCCAGGAGCAGGGCAAGGAAGCTGATGGTCTTAATCTCCTAAGTAGTAAGTCTCTATTAAAAGGGTATTAGAGTAGTATTTCCTTCTTAATGGAAGGGGCACAGACCAGAAAACTGACTGGAAGCTGAGGGCAAGGCAATTGAGGTTGAGGTTTTGATGGTTTTGACCCTCTGACTCATCCCATCCCCTAGCCGTGTGAAGGTGTCTGTTCAAAGTCCCTGTCTGTCCTGGGTAGGCAGACCATTGAAAGAGGCTTGGGAGATGAGAAGGAAGCAGCTTGTTTTGTAGCATTGGAGTTGGTCACAGAGCCTGACAGATTGCTCATGTGGCATAAAACCAGTCTCTCCTTTTAAAAATGTGTGAGTGTCTATGTGTGTCTCTATGTCTGCACACGCTTAGAGATCTATGGATATATGTTTCCGACTGCGTCTGTCTACATCTAAATCTACGGGTTCCTCCCACTCACTCTGGTACATTGCCTCACATAAGATGTACCTTAAGAGGTGGCCCAGAGGACAGGCGTCCATAGAATGGGAGTATCACAAGAGAGGCTGGAGGTGGGACATTGAAAGTCATCATGGTGGAAACCAGCAGTGACTCCAGTCTACCGCTCTGTGCCCGGTGCTTCCAGCGTAGCCCTGCAGACACAGTGGTACAGTGGTACCATCTCGTTGTGCCTTTGCAGCTCCCAGAGGGGAGGTAGGCATACCCGGAGGAGTCTGTCAGTACCACTGGGTCTGGACAACGTCATGCGCTCGCGCACACACACACACACACACACACACACACACACACACACACAAATAAATGAATGTATTCTCTTAAAAGACTGACAATCTTTTAGAATAATAGTATCACTACTCATTGGCAGGGATACAGCAGACCCTAAGAAATCAGGACAGGCAATAATATAAGATTACATAGTCATTACAAAGATAATGACTAAAACTAAAATCAGACTATATAAACCTTTCTAATCACCCAAAGAAATGTACAGAAAATACAGTCAACAGAACAGGCCAAATAGTAAGCAGCGTATTTTAAAGCTTAAAAAACAGGAGACAGAACATAAAGCGAGACCACTAACACTAACCATAACTGTCAGAGTAAAGATTCTTGATGTCCTCAGTACATGGAAAGCCTAAGTAATTTTTTCAATTTTACACATAGTCCATTAGCTGTATAGACTTTTATGGAGATTTGTACTGAATGCAGGGAGTTTTGGACACGACTCTCAGGGCAAGTGTTCTGGTCCGTGTGTCTTCCTTTTATCCCTCCCAGCCATACGCAGTACCTCAGGATATGACTGTACTTTGTTTGGTTTTTAAATCTTTTTTTTTGCATATTTTTGTGGTGTGTGTGTGTGTGTGTGTGTGTGTGTGTGTGTGTGTGTGTGCGCGTGCGCGCACAGGGATGTGTATATGCATGTGGGGAAGGCAGAGGTCAATCTGGTTTCTTCCTCAATTGCTCTTTGGTTTCTTTTGGGGGAACAGAGCCCTCACTAAACCTGGGGAGCCATGGTTCGACGAGCCTGACAAATGAGCACCAGGTGGCCTCCTGTCTGACCCCACAGTGCCGGGGCTGCAGGCTCGTGCCTACATGTGGAGCTCTTCCACGGGTGCTAGACGTCTAAACTAGGTCCTCAGGGTTGCACAACAGGCACTCACTGACTGAACCATCTCCCAGGCCAGCGTGATCATGTTCCAAGAGAGGCTCTTTCCAAAGATAAATTAATTGAGTGAAAATGAAGTGCCTAGGTTAGGCCCGAATCCAATATGACTAGTGTCCTTGAGAAGAGATTGATTGCTTGGAGATGTAGTTCAGGAACTTGTTCAGCATGCATGAGGTCCTAGGTTCAGTTGTTATGGGAGGTGGGAGAGGGGAGATTAGGAGGCCGTGGAAATCGTTCAGTTTACCAGCTGTTTCCAATGCAAGCTGAAGGAACCTGCGTTTGAATCCACAACACCCATCTAAAAAACCAGATGTGGGAGCATATTATTAACCCCAGGATTAGGGAGGTAGAGGCAGGAGGGTCCATGGTGCTTGCTGACCAGCCATTCCAACCTAATCGGTGAGTGCCAGGTTCAGTGAGAAGCCTTGTCTCAAACACTAAGGTGACTGGTGCTGGTAGAGTCGGTGGTAAAGCACTTGTGTCGCAGGCATGAGGGGTTCAAATCCAGCACCGCAAAAGAAATAAATTAAGTGGAGTGTGATGTACAATTAACAAAAACTCAGGATCAGAAATTGGAGTTCAACCTGAAGATTGGAAAAGCAAAACGGCCAGCCACTGGCTCTTACCTCAACCTCATTCCAAAAATGGCAATCCTGCCTCCAGGAATATCAGAAGGAGACTGTGTCTGAGAGCTGTCTCTCCCCCAATTTATATTCCTCTTTAGTGCTGGGATTAAAGGCATGCACCACCCAATTTCAATGGCAACTAATGTGGCTACTGGGATTAAAGGTGTGTGTTACCATAACCTGGTCTGTAAGGCTGACCAGTGGGACTGTTTTTCTCTCAGATCTTCAGGCAGTTGTTATTTATTAAAATGCAGTTGGAATGCCACTACGAGAGCCTGCAAGAAGGCTCAGTAGTAAAGGCACTTTCTGCCAAGTCCAGTCACCTGAGCTCAATCCTGGGACCCAGATGGAGAAGGAGAGAATCAACTTCCACAGGCTGTCCTCTTGCTTCCACATGTATCTAGGGTACTCAACTGCCCCCTACAACAACACACACAAGCAGACATACATGCAAGAATCTCATACTTTAAAAATGTTGGGAGCAACTGAAAAAGACATATTGCATAAACCTCTGGCCTCCACATACCAGTATGAGCACATATGCCCATGTACATACATGCACACACACACACACACACACTCACACAGGCACGCACACATGCAAGAATGCACACATGCACATATTTGAGAGACTAGGAAAGAGACATAAGGGAAGACCATGTGAAGACATGTGGTTTCTAAAGAAACCAGTCTAGCTGGTACCTTGCAATCAAATTCTAGTTTTCAGAACTCCAAGGGTAAAATTCCTCTCTCTGCACCCTTCAATAGAAAGTTACAGAGAGGAGGCCCAAATGACCAACCCACACAGGAGTAAAAGAGCAAGATGGAGTGACAGACACACTCAGGAGTGCCAGAGGCCCAAGCGACCTACTTGCTCAGGAGCTGCCAGCGACCTGCCTGGGAGAGGTGATGAGCTGAACCATGGCCCTGCCTCTACCTTGAGGAAAGACCATCTGAGTCTTGGGCCTGCTTGTACCTGGAAACTTTGCTCTGCCTACACCGAAGAAGCGTTCAGCTGAGCCTCAACATAAATCCTTCTACGCTGAACCTCATAGAAGAAGAAAGTAGAAAGAATCCTTGAATACATTGGCACAGAAGACCATTTCTAAATGTAACCCCAGGAGCACAGACAGTGAGAGCAACAACTAATAAAAGGGTCCTCCTGAAACTGAGAAGCTTTTGTAAAGCAAAGGGCACAGTCAACAAGACAAAACGGCAGCCTACAGAATGGGAAAAAAATATTCACCAACCCCACATCAGACAGAGGACTGATCTCCAAAATATACAAAAAACTCAAACTAGACATCAAACTACCAAATAATCCAGTTAAAAATGGGGGTACAGATCTAAAGAGAGAATTCTGAACAGAAGAATGTTCAAACGGCAGAAAGACGCTTAAAGAAATGTTCAATATCCTTAGTCATCAGGGAAATGCAAATCAAAACAACTCTGAGATACCATTTTTACACCGATCAGAATGAATAAGATAAAAAACACTGATGACAGCCTACACTGGAGAGGACGTAGAGTAAGGGGAACACTCCTCCATTGCTGATGGGAGTGCAAATTTGTACAGTCGCTGTGAACACCAGTATGGTGATTTCTCAGAAAATTAGAAATCAATTAGCATATACCCAAAAGAGGTACAATCATGCAACAAGAACATTTGCTCAACTATGTTCATAGCAGCATTGTTAATAATAGCCAGAACTTGGAAACAACTTAAATGCTTTTCAACCGAAGACTAGATAAAGAAAATGTGGTACTACTCAGCAGTGAAAATCAACATTTTGAAATTTGCAGGTAAATGGATGGAACTAGAAAAAAAATTATACTGAATGAGGTAATCCAGACCCAGAAAGACAAATAAAATATGTATTCACTCATTTTTGAGTTAATCTGGTATGCTGCCACATTATTGAAGGTGTTTATCAGCTGTAGGTGATCCCTGGTAGAATTTTTGGGGTCGCTTATAAATACTATCATATCATCAGCAAACAGCGAAAGTTTGCCTTTTTTCCTTTCCAGTTTGTATCCCCTTGATCTCCTTTTGTTGTCATATTGCTCTAGCTAGGACTTCAAGTACTATATTGAGTAGATATGGAGAGAGTGGACAGCCTTGTCCTGTTCCTGGCTTTAGTGGAATTGATTTGAGTTTCTCTCCATTCAATTTGATGTTGGTTGTTGATTTGCAGTATATTGCCTTTATTATGTTTAGGAATGTTCCTTGTCTCTCTGTTCTCTCCGAGACCTTTGCCATGAAGGGGTGTTGGATTTTGTAGAAAGCTTTTTCAACATCTAATAAGATGATCATGTTTTTTTTTTCTTTCAGTTGTTTATAAGTGGATTATGTTGACGAATTTTCATATGTTGAACCATCCCTGCATCTCTGGAATGTAGCCTACTTGAGAATGGATAAAGAAAATGTGGTGTATTTATACAATGGAATACTATTCAGCCATTAAAAAACAATGACAACTTTAAATTTGCAGGCAAATGTGCGGAACGAGAAAAAAACATACCGAGGGAGGGAAGCCAGACTCAGAAAGACAAATACAGTATGTAGTCACTCGTAAGTGAATACTAGACGTAAAACAGAATAACCAGTTTACAGTCCACAATCCCAGAGAAGCTAGGACTCTCGTCCAGAAACAGATGGAAGCAGATGCCGAGATCCACAATTAACCACTGGGCCAAGCTCCAAGTGAAGAGATGGACAAGTGATAATATAAACAAAGGGGTCAAGATCATGATGGAGAAACCCACAGGATCAGCCAACCCAAGCTAGTAGAAGATCACTGACTCACGTTTGACAACTGGGGAACCTGCGTAGGACTGAACTAGGGCCCTGAATACAGGTGACATTGGCGTGACTTGGGCAGTATATGGGGTCACTGGCAGTGGGACCAGGATCTAACTCTAACACATAAACTGACTTTGTGGAGCCCATTCTCTATGGAGAGATACCTTGCTCAGCCTAGACATGGGGGAGGGGAGCTTGGTCTTGCCTCAAGGAGGTGATAGGACAGACTTAATTGACTTCCCAGGGGAAGTCTTATCTTCTCTGAAGAGTGGATTGGGGGGGGGAGTGGAATGGGGGAAGGGGAAGGAGCAGGAGGGGAGTAGGGAGGGGGAACTGGGATTGGTATGTAATAAATAAATAAAATTTTAAAAAGTTACAGAGCACATCTGCTGGGCCGCACAGGCAAGGAAGACGGCACCACAGTTGGTGAGCAGCTAGCTATCATACAGTCTGAGAATGCAGCTGACAGTGGGAAGGCTGAGACCTGTTCCCACTCCCATCCCCATTGAGCCTATAGCCATGGAGTTGGTGACATGAAGCATGAGCAAGGTCCTGCCAGGTGCTGAGCTCCAAAGGATAGCAGACGGGAAGAGGGGACCTGGAGTTTAGAATGGCTGGACGACCAGGGGCTGGTGGTAAACTGTGATACACACGAAACTCAACGAGGCAGAGATGAACTTAATCCTGCCCAAAGTCCAGGGCTCCCTGTTTACCTGCACCCCTTACTCTCTCTAACACAAGCAAGGAAGTCATTCTGCTTATAAGATCCACGGCACTAGTCAGAAAGGGACTAGGGTAACAATTAGTTGGGTCTCCCCTCTTTTAAGTTGTTTTGGGCCAGAGATATCACCCCATGTGATGAGAACACAACCCAAGTGCACCTCTGGGACCTGGCATTCTGGTCAGAGTTGACAGATTAGCCTCCAGGCAGAAGCCAATCTCTGCAGATGACCAACATCACACAGGGAACAATGGGACCAATTAGTATAGATTGAGCATTCCTCAGATGCAAAGCCTGGGACTAGAAGAGTTAAGGATTTCAGATTGGGGTGGGGGAGTTGATAATATTTGTATACAGGTCACTAGCTCTTTTGGGGATAGAAACCTGAGTGCAAAACCCAAGCTCACTTATCCATCATATATATTTCCATCATATATATCTATCATATGTGTGTGTGTGTGTGTGTGTGTGTGTGTGGATAGATAGATAGATAGATAGATAGATAGACAGCTTAAAGATAAATTATACACAACATTAAACTTTATAACAAGTTTTTTTTCACTGATGATAATGTCACTGTTCAAAATGTTCTAGGGTTTGGAGCATTTTGGATTTTAGACATTCAGGTCAGGCTTGTTCAGTCCATGTGTAAATCTTTATGGATGTTGGATTTCTTTTAAAGAATGAAAATTTCATTTTTTTTTCAATTGGCATTTGATGAGAGTTCCATGACAGATATTCAGCTGGCCAGATTCATCATTCCTGCCAGTCTCTGCACAGAATCTCCTGGCAACCATTAGACAAAGGACAGCAGGATGCAGACAGAAAGAGAAACACACGGCAGAAGCCTCTTAGTAGTGAAGGCCAGGGGTGTTCTCCAAAGATGCATGGCTAGTTCTCAAAAGGGAATGCTCTACTTGGCAGGGTCACACTGCGGAGCTGGTACAAGGAAGGCCGGTGGCCCTGGGCAGAGGAGCAGAAACTATCAGAAGGTCCATGGTCCTTCACTGGCAGGCAGCCTGCCTCAGATCAGGCCTGTGAATGTCCTGGTGTCTGGGACTGACTGGCAGGGCAAGGAGTATGCTGGTGGAGAGCAGAGCCCCAGGGACGTGGCAGTAAATGCTCAAATTCACATCAAAGGGAAGGAAAACAAACCATCCCTGCACATCACAGACACACTGGGAAAGGTACACAAGAGAACAGAGCTCCCAGGTTCCTCAGGAGCACACCACTCCAGCTTTGAATAAAGAGGTTACTGGGAAAGCCCAGGCAGTTAACATCAGAAGGGCTCCTAAGCTTGCCAAATCCCAGCTCAGGTTCTGGTTGTGCATAGTACCGAGGATAAATGGTACTCAGAAACCCTGGACCAAGACTTGAGGTCCCCTGGCATAGCAGCTCCATCAGTGTGGATCCTGGCAGAGGGACAGGACGCATCAGCAGGTTCTCTGCTCCTGCTAGGGACACCACCAGCCTGGGCTGGGCCAGGATGGCAGAGTGGGCTTTACTGGTCAGGACACAGGGTAAAGAAAATAATATCTTTAGGGGTTAGGGAAAAGGTACAAAAGTAAATTTGAAGCTATCCCATCCTCATGATGAGGGATACCTCTCTGCCCCCAAAAGGGGACTCAGTGAAGTGGAAAGACCCACCATTTTGTTTCCATGAGAGCAAGAAATACTTCAACAATGAAGACTTGACCCTGGTGGTCCTGAGACAGGGCGAGGACCAGAGTAGGACCCAGAAGATCCTGACACAGAATAGTGCCCATGCTGATGGGCCACAGAAAAATGGTTACCATAGAGGACAAATCCAGAAACAACAACAACAACAACAAACAACACACATGCACACACACACAGATGGGGGTAGGAGCGGGGTTGGGGATGTAGCTCAGTAGTAGAATGCTTGTTTAGGGATGTAGTTCAGTGGTAGAATGCTTGTTTAGCATGTGCAAGGCCCTTGGTTTGATCTCTAGCACAGAAGAGGACAGTAAGGGAGAAGAGAGGAGGGAAGGAGAGAGACTAGAAAGGGAGAGGAAAGAAATGAATGTGTTTACCCTTTATAACTCAGTGTGTCCACTCCAGCCCTTTGAACCCACGTTCCAGAGGCAATTCTAGAAGAGGTCACAAAGAGATGACTAGGGAGCAAGTGCTGGCCATGTCTTTATTGACGAGGCAAGCTCCTTTGGATAGACAAGGTGTGAATTCCCTTACAGCTTTCTGTTCAAAGTGTGGAACACAGACCAGCATTACTCAGGAGCTCATCAGGAACACAACACCTTGGGCCCTGTTTCAGACCCATAGAACCCAACCCTCTGTGAGTGTTATAGCTTAAATACAAACCACCCTTCTACAGGATCGTATTTGTAAAGACTTAGTCTAAAGCTAGTGGTTCTGTTGTAAGCAGTTGTAGAACCTTTAGGTGGTGGAGTCTAGATAAAGGAAGTAGGTTGCCGGGGTACAGGCGCTGAGGATTATCGCCTGGCCCTACTCTCAGTCAATCTCTCTGCTGCCTTGCTGACCAAGGTATAAGTAGTGTCAGCCTTGGGCTCCCATTGCCGTGAGCTCTGCAGTATCTTCCCTACCATTATAGACTGTGCTCTCGCAAGCCACCAGCCAGAATGTCTGGTATCCCGTCATGGTGAAGAGGAAAGAAATGATGCAAAGAATCAGTACCAGGAGTGGGGTCACCACTGTGATAAACGGGATCACCCAGTTCTCAGGCCTTTAGAACCAAAGAGGGATATGGAAGTTTCTGGAGCTATCCACTAGAGAAGCCTTGATGAGCTGGACACAGAGCTTAATGCCATCCTGGAAGCATCACAATGTGCCAGGACACAAACCTGAGTGGTGAGGACTCAACTCATGAGGTTTCACAAGGAAATGAGGGCTCTGTGGGGAATTCAGTTAGAGGTCTCTCCTGTTGCATTTTGACACATGATCCGGATGTTCTGCCCGTGTTCTAAAATTCTGAGTGAGGCTGAAACTAAACCAATGGACTACTTGGTTTGGCAGAGGAAATTTCAAGGCAAATTAACATTTGGGCCATGGCATGGTTATTGTTCACTGTGGTTAGCCAAGTTTACAGTGAGGAACCTCACTAAGAGGTAGAAAGAACGAGGCAGAAAGATTGTGGTCTAGTGAGGAAAAGAACGTGGAGAAGTTTTAAGCTGTGGACAAGGTAGGTGCAGACAAGCTAAACAATGTGGCTCTAATTGCTAAATTGAAATCATGAAAATGAAACCTTCCAGGTTGTGTTGGGGAAATGGGAAAGGTACTTTGAGGCCACTGGGGTTGCCATGAGGACCAGATACCAGGCACAGAGCAGCAGGGCTTAATGTTTCCTCTGGGAATTTTGGTCTTGCTTGGGTCCAGCCTTTCCTTGCGATGCTACCATCCCTCAAGCTTAGCACGGCGATGTCTACTGTGTGCTGCTGAATATTGCAAGCATGTACAATAACTTGGTTGACTGTATGTATAGGGGCTTACCGTTAAGTGTTGCCTTGAGTCTCAAAAGAGACTTGGGACTTTCACATACTGTTGGGACTGTCAAGACTATGAAGGACTTTTGAAGTTGGGTTGAATACATTTTGCATTATAACACATGAGGCCAGAACTGAAATGTTACAGTTTGTAAGTGAAGTGCTACCAAGCTCATGCCTTTAAACACTTGATTCTCACTTGGAGGCCCTGTTTGGGCAAGCTGTGTAGCCTTTAGTAGTGAGATACAGTTGGAGGAAGTGGATCACTGGGTGAGATGTGCAGCAGGAGATAAGCATTGAGATTAGAGAGATTCTAGTCCTATCTCTCTGCTTCCTGATCCTGCTGGCTAATCTTGGTTGTCAGCCTGACTACATCTGGAATCAACAAAACCCAAGTTCCTAGGTAGTCTTATGCGGGGGTTCTAATCAGATTATCTGAAGCAGGAAGACCCACCCTAAATCTTGGTCACACTTTCTGGTCGTAGCCCACATAAAAGACCACCGAAGATGGAAACTTCAATTTTTGCCTTGTCCTCACTCTCAGAGGCAAGCCCAGCTATCTTGCTGCTGTGGCATTCCTTCAGTAATACGAGAACCATTTCTTTGGCACCCCCAAGGCAGACTGAAGACCCACAACTTTCTAGGAGTTCTTAAGGATTCCAGTGTCTGATTGGGACTGGTGAGCCAGCTAGCAATGCGGACTGAACAACTCCTAGATCCCTGGCCCTCCTGCTGCAAGACAGCCATTGTTGGGAGACCTAGTCCTCATCCAATGAGTCAGTCTGATAAACCCCCTCTTAATATACATGCTCACATGTGTTCTGTCAGTTCTGTTCCTTTAGAGAACCCTGACTAGTACACTAATCGGGAAGATGGGAGGGATCCGAGCCACACACTCTGCCATGATAAACTTTGCCATATCACCATTACCATGATGAACTGTAGCCTCCAAAACTGTGAGCCAAATCCTCCCCCCCCCCCCACAAGTGTTTCTGTCATGTATTCTGTTATTCTACCACAGTGACCAAAAATGTAATTATCCAGCGAGGGATCTGAGTTGGAGCCCTCTCTTCAGAAAATGAGAGCTGGCTCAGCTTTAAAACACCATGGCTTAAAACTGCCCAACTTGAAACAGAACAGACCTGGTCATCATCAAGGGCTAAGAGCTGAAAGTGTGCTGACTTCCTGAAGCTAGATCATCACAGAATCTGTGCTTTTACCAAATTGAGCCCTACCTGTCGAGATTTAGAGAAAGTAAAGAGGAAGTCAAGAAACTCCAAATGCTTAGTTATCCTGCTTTCTCTTTCCGAGTGTGCTATTTCCCCCTACCTATCTAATCAGCTTTAGAACACCGCATTGAGTTCATTTTCAGAAGCTCCACTATGTGGTTGGTTCATGGCTCATACACACACAGATAAGTGTTGTCACACTTCCAGGCAAAGTCACACGGTGAGACTTAGTGGAAGATGAGGGTGGCATGTCTGTGTCTATGAGTTCAATCACATCACAGTGAAGTGTAAACACACACCGCGTCAGTGAAACTTGCTGAAGCCACTCAGACAAAGAGAACACCCAGTAAGTTTTTGCAAGTGGGTTTTGATCCCACTACAGAACCTGCCCACCACATGGGGATTTACTCACCTTTTAAAGGAACAGAAGGATCCTAGTAGTTCCTGCTATAGGTCAAAAGATCAGCCAAGTGAGCTAAGATTCTTACACATATAAATGCAGAAAATGAGCTTGTGACAACAGAGCAGGAGAGGTAGCTCTGTTAAGGGCTTGCCTAGAACACACAAAGCCCTGGGTTCCATTTCCCACACTGTCTCAGATCAGAAGTACTTGTACACATCTGCAAACTGATAATGCAGGAGGTTGAGGCAAGAGGATCAGAAGGCAGCCTGAGTTACATGATCCTGTGTGAAAAAGAACACACACACATATACATACACACACATACATACATACATACATGCATACATACATACATCTCTACCTTTCTTCTCCCAGCCCTCATCTGTTCAAAACCCTTGCTTTAATGACCTCTCCCAACTCTGTCCTATTTAGAGCTCAAGGAATCAAATATACTTATTTATACTAATGTGTGATGGACAAAGCTCAAATAATTGCCCTGACAACGAACGATTAGCCTTCGATTAAAATTGGTGCATGCGGTCAATGTCCTTGGTTCATTCCCTGCTGCTGTAGGAATCCGTCTGGATTGAGGTTTCCCTTGCCCACTGATGCTGACTACTCTTCTCTTGCTGCTACCCATTCCCCACAGCTGGACCAGGTTGTCCTGTTCAGAGGCAGCCTTTGCAGTGGTGTCCGAGGCTAAACCCCAAATGACAGGTTTAAGTTTCATATGCCTTTACTCATAGGGACCTGCAAACAACCTCAAGAGACACATAGTACATCAGTCCTGTTTCGAGAAATCTGAGACAAGGAGGGAAAATCATTTGCCCACAATCTCACAGTTAGTACATGACAGAGCCAGTATTCAAACCTGGTACTCTCTGAACTCTGAACCACATCTGACCCCTCTGTGTGGCCTAGCCTGTTTCCCAGCTCTGAAATGACACCTGTCTTCTCTGACTCTGGGTCACCAAAGCCATCACAATTCCACTTCCTCCATCCTTTTGGTCCCGGATAGCATTTCCTTAGGGAGCAGAACTCTCCCATGCCTGCTCCCAGTAAGTTGATGCTGCCTTCTCTGCCGTTGCAAGTCCCCATTCCTCTGAAGCATCCATGGTGGTGTTGTGCCCTGCAGGTGGTCCTCCCTCCACTTCTGGGAAAGGATGTCTTTGCGCTGTATCCCATAGCTTACAGGACCTCATGCAATAGGTTCCCAGGTCACAGCTGCCTTCCAAATTCAAGAGGCTTTGGAAATGTATTCTCTAGAGTAATATGTTCATGTTGTAACATGAGATGAAGGTCCAGGAATAGCTGGACATGGGCTGGTAACCTTGTTCTGTGGTTCATGTACCCATACCCTGTATGAGAATCATGGAAAGATGACTTCACCTTCCAGTCTGGTGAGCTATGGGTGACAGGGGTGTGTCTTGCCTGCTCCATCTCTGTGGACTGTAGCAAGGCAATAGACATGTTTATTTTGTTTGTTAGTTTTTCTGTTTTTCAAGACAGGGTTTCCCTGTAGCTTTGGAGCCTGTCCTGGAACTCACTCTGTATATTAGTGTAGATTAGGCTATCCTTAAACTCACAGAGATCCACCTGTCTCTGCCTCCCGAGTGCTGGGGTGAAAGGCGTGTGCCAGCACGCCCAACCATGACTTTTTGAGCAATTCACTGCCCCTGATAGAGATCTTCCTCTTGCCCCACTGGTGTCCATCATCCCTGTCCTGACCCTCAGTGTCTAAGCACCCTCTCTTTAACTCTCCTGCTACTTCTGCAATTGTTTCCCATGGAATTTTATTGATACAGCCCCAGTGACGGCATTCATACATAGCGGCCCTGGGAACCTGTTACCAAAGTTGGGGGTCACAACCTGTGTCGCAAGTCAGTTCTGGCTACTCTTTCTCAATAAGCCAACTTAAAAGTAGAAAGCCAGCGAAACAGATGTACTCAGTATGGTCGCATGGAGAAAAGGGACAAACAGACCCAGTGACTCTGTCTTTGGGATACAAAAATGAAATCGAAGATTGAAAAGAGAGTCAAGGATGTACTCATCCTAGCCGTCCTGGTCAAGTCGTGGTTTGCCCACCACTGACCCATCATCACTTGGGCTTCAGGCCACTCCTACACAATGATCTGACAAGCTATTAGAGTTCTGTGAACACTCATCTGAGAGGCAAGTTCCCCTGTGGTTGGCGCTTTTTCTGAGGGGATTCCCATTTCACTGGGGTTCTACCGTTCCAATGGTCTGATCGTCCTATTGAGAGACACAAAATGTATCTTTAGAATATTGGTTTTTTTTTTTTGCCAGGCCAGTAACACACCCAGGACAGGATGACATTTTGCTGACCACTTCCTCCTAGCATGGTCAGTAGCTCCTTCCCCAGTGACATCTGATAAGAAATAGATAGTTAGACGGAGATGCAGGAGACTCAGCTTCTACCTCGACACTGGCCCATGGGTGACGGGTCACCTCCGCCCAGCTACTAGATGAGACAGACCCTGAAAGAAACGGGAAATGCTTGAAACTACAGTGAAACCACCTCCTCAGTCAACAAATGGCTGGGGACAGGCCTCAGTTCTGAAAGGCAAGGCCTGTTATCCCTGAAGATTGACAGGAGATGTCACCTTATTTTTTTCTTCTAAGTATCCATTTTTGTCAGTTTCCATGAAAACATTCTCCTTTGTCCCAACACCTTTGCCTTTCAGTAGGAAGACGCATCTGCTCAGAGCCATGCTTCTCTGGCAGCTGCTGGCCAAATCTCTTTCAAAATCTGCTAATGGCTTTGTGTTCCGTTGGTGCCTGACAGGCATCAGGAAGAAAGTTACGTAACTGGAGATGATCAGAAGGCAAGGCTTCGAGCAGAATGCTTCCCAAAGTTCTCTGCTCTGTCCAATTTGGGGCTAAGTTTTCTAACAAATCAGCATTTCCTAGCTCCTGATGATGGGAACTTTCACGGGTGTGAAAATTCGCCTTCAGTTAAAGGCAGGCTCTTCGGGACGGCAGCAGGGATTGTTAGTACCTGCCAGTCAGCTGCCCTCATTCCTTCACATCCCCTGCAGAGGAGCTGTGGGGAATACAGTGGAAGAAGGGAGGACAAGCATGGGAGAGGCAGAGGGTGAAGAGGTGTGCTGGGAAAAGTCTCCTGGACATGGCATGGCTGTTGTGCTCATAAACTCAAAGGAACTGTGGTTACCCACACAAGCTGGGGCCTGTCAACATCCCATCGCAGGGTACGATGGGGTGCCCCGAGACCCCACCCCTCCCTGAGGAGCTGTTGGCTGCTGCTGGTTGTCGGAGGAGGGAAGAGTCATTTTCTCCAGTGGTGTAGCCACTGGCAAGCTGCCCAAACTTCCGTAAATAACCTCCCACCCACGTTCATGCAGGCACCTCTAATTAGACAAACTGAGTTTCCCCACCTCCCCGTGTATGTGTGTGTGTGTGTGTGTGTGTGTGTGTGTGTGTGTGTGTGTTGGGGGTGACACACACAGAGACTGACAGAGAAAGAGTCGGAGTCAGCTGGAAAAAGACAAAGGGTTTGTGGCTCAGGGAAAAAGGGAGGGGGATGAGAGTGGGGAATGAGGGTGTGGACATGGCTAAAATACATTGTAAGCACAAATGACCAAATAATATGTTTTTAATGTAGGAGCCATCCTTGGACATATGATGATAAAGACACCTAAGTAGCCAACAAGCACATTTAAAGCTATTCAGCCTCAATAGCCAACAGGAAGATGCGAATGAATTACAACGGGAGGCCAGAGAGATGGCTCAGCAGCGAAGAGCCCTTGCCACGCACAATGATGAGCACCGGAGCTTGGGTCCCAGCACCCACAGAACAAGCAAATGTCGCACAAACACCTATATCTTTAGTTTCAAGGGATCTAACACTCTCTTCTAGCCACAACATGCATGTGAACATGCACACATTAAATAATTTAGAAGGAAAGGAAGGAGGAGGAGGAAGGGAGGAGAGGAGGAAAAGAGAGAAGAAGGAGGGAAAAGGAAGAGGAAGAAGGGAAGAGAAGGAGGAAGACTGGAGTGGGAAGAGGAGGAGGGGTGGAGGAGCACCGTCACAGGGGCACGGAGTAGAAAATCAAAAGGCTGTTTGCAGTAGTATGGGTGTGGGGCTCGCAGGACGGCATGGTGGTAACTTCCTGGAGTGATGGGGATGCTCTCCATGCTGTCCATGTTTGGCCTGCACAGGGATCTGCATTTGTCAAAACGTAAGGAGTGGTACTTGAGATATGTGCACTTGATGGTGCAGAAATAGCCCAGGCTGAACACCCTGAATCTGTGAATCCAACCCCTGAATGCTCCAATTTCTTCAATTTTCTGAGCACCAACATGATGCCACAAATGGAAAAAATCAACACAATGATTTTTTTCCACGTAGAAAATTCCTAAAAACTCTTGTAGAAAACTACCCGTAGTCAGCTATGCATACAAGGTACACCTGAAGCAAATGGACTTTAGGCTTAGACTTGGGTCCCACCTTCATGGCATGTCATTATGGACTTGCAAATATTCCAAACCCCAGGGGAACTTAACAAGAAAAAATAAGTAAGCATAAATGTTACACTACAGTTGACCTCTGAGTTCTCAAGTGTCTGAGGTGAAGGGCATGGCTGTTTTCAAGTTTGAAAGCTTCAAGAAGCAAGACAGAAGGGAAAACACATTAGAAGCAGGTGCAATAAAATATTCCTAGCAGTGTCCAGATGATGAGTGTGTGAGCACATTATAAAATTCTTTCAACTTTCCCACTGTTTTAGATTTTTTTCATAATAAATTATTGGAAAATTATTGAAAATACAAAAACAACACACACACACACACACACACACACACACACACACACACACACACACTGTGAATCATTTTAAACTCAACCAAATGACTAACATTTCAAAGACCAGGGTCTAGAGATGCCTCAACCACTAACATCATTTGCTGCTTTTGCGGAGGCCCAGAGTTTAGTTCCCTGCCCCCACTGGCCAGGGATTTCTGCAGTGCTATAAGGGTGTGTGTCCCTGTGTGCACAGTTATCAGAAGTGTTCTCAGTCTGTCAAAACACCTCAAAGTGCACATTAGGGTTTGAGTTGTTTTCTGGATGCAAGCTATACTTTGACTTAAAAGGTCACGAAGTGAAGAGATAGCTCAGCAGTCAAGGGCACGTTACTGTTCCTGCAGAGAACCTGAGCCTGGTCCCCGGCACTCACATGGTGGTTCACAACCACCTGTAACTCCTATTCCAGAGGATCCCATATGCGTCTCTGACATCCAAAGGCACAACACACACACACACACACACACACACACACACACACACACACACACCATAAAATAAAGTAGATAAATACAAAAATAATCAAAGTTATATAAAGACAGTTTGAGATCTTCAAACAACTGGAGTTATGGCGTTTGGGTTTTTTTTTTTTCCTCCTTCACTTTAGACCTAGACGGCCTAAAAACATGGGCAGGCCCACTGCAGAGGGCTAAAAGTACTTCACTAGCACCCGGTTTAAGAGCCACATTTTCTAGGCAGTAGGAACTGGGACTCAAGAAGGTTAAGCAACTTGCCCAAAGCACCCAGCAGTGAAGGCAAAGGTGTATCAAGGTCAGTATACCCAGCTCCTTGTGTTGCGGTAAGCACACGGCACGGCCAGCCTCTGCAGCCTAACTGCCTTCACGCTGGTTCATCCTGAGCAAATCACAGCACAGGCCACAACATGCTATCTTCCTCTATCACATGGGCTATTCACGATATACTTAGTTGTTCTGGAAGGGACACAATAAGCTGGGAGCCACAGAACTTATCTCCAGTTGCTTTGAATGCATATGCACCCAAAAAATGAGGAGCTTGAAATACGTATTGGCGCATAAAACTTGGCAGTTAAGGAGAGTAACGTGGTGTTCAGATACTGATGTACCCAGATCCTCAAACAATGCGGCCTTAGCTGTTTTCTTTCTGCTTCATTCTTACAAGCTACCATGTATTAGCAAAGGTATTCGTGGCCGCTTCAAGTTCATAGCCTTCCTATTTAGCAACCCAAGAGGGAAAGAACCTCTTTTTCAATTGCACAGGGGAGAGGGAAAAGAAGTTTGTGAACCAGCTCGGGTTGCACGGGATTATGGGAATTTGAGTCACGCCCAGGTTTAAACTATAAACCAAAGCAGCCTACCTCAATCCAAGCGTTCACTTTCTGTGTCTCCACAGCTTCTTTGGTCTCCCAGAGGGAAGCTGGAATTTTATTAGTAGTACAAACTGAATAAGATACAAGCAGCAGTTGAGCATGGTGGTGTACGTCTTTAAACCCAGCATTTGGGAGGCAGAGACAGTCAGGTCTCTGAGTTTGAGCCAGCCTGGGCTAGAGAACTAATTCCAGGTCAGCCAGGGCTACACAGAGAAATCCTGTCTTGAAAAACAGACACAACAATGCCGGGAGGTGGTGGTGCATGTCTTTGCCTTTAATCCCACCCTCAGGAGGCAGAGGCAGGCAAATTTCTGTGAGCTCGAGGCCAGCCTGGTCTATAAGAGTTAGTTCCAGGACAGGCTCCAAAGCTATAGAAAAAACTCTGTCTCAAAACAAAACAAAACAAAAAACCCAACAACAACAAAGAAGATACAAGCAACAAACGTCTTCAGCAGGTTTCATCTTGCTCCGAATTCAAGCGATATAACAGGATCATACCATGTCAACAAAAAGAGAAGGCTGCAGATCTTAAATCTGAACTTCCTGCAGGCTCAGGTTCTCTCACACTTCAACTGACCACGCAGCAGCTAATCTCCCCGATCTGTTGTTCCACTCAGTCATGAAATATTACAGTGAAATCAAACACGCCTTCCAGTCCCAGCCAAAAACATCCAGGAAGAGACGAGGGAGCCAAACTCTAACCGCAATCTGACAATCCGTCCCTTATAGGCGCCTTTGCAGCATCCTAGCAAGACCCTTCATGGGCTCTAGCTCAGAAGGTGTCCATATTCCCCAGTCAGAGGCCAGGTCCCTCTGGAGATGTTCTGAGAGCTGTGACAGGGCTTTGAAGCACCCTTGTTCTGGCATCCAGGCCTGAGAAACCAATGCTTGTGCTCGGTGGTGGTGGTGGACCAGTTTAGGGGACTGCAAATCATTCCCCTCCTCCGGGAGGGCGACACACATGAGTTGCTCCAGCCATCACTTCCTGGCATCCTCTACAGAGCTGAACATACCCTTTAGACCCCCTGGGTCTCTCACTCATTCCTGACAAGCACTCTTAGATTTTCTTTTTATTGCAGTGTTGGCAATTGAACTCAAGGCCTTGCTTGTACTAGACAAGTACTCAGCCACTGAGTTACATCTCAGCCCTGACATTTTAAAGAAAAATAAGAAAGCTGGGAATGTGACTCCATTGCTGGGGGAGGGGGCTATCTGGCATGCACAAATTCCCAGCACCACATAAACTGGGGGTGATAGAGCACACCTGTAACCAGTCCCCAGCACTTGAGATATTACGGAAGTTCAGAAGTTCAAGGTCATCCTCAGCTACTTTATATGTGTGGCTAGCCTGGGCTAAATAAGAATAATTTCTTACTATTATTATTATTGTTATAATATAGTCAGCAAACAAAGTCTATCAGGAAAAGGAACAATATTAGGATTCCACTTCTGTGATGTAGAAGAGTAAAATTTGTAGATAGAATGTTGGTCAGTAGCTGCCAGGGCCTTGAAGAGGTGGGGAAGGGGCAGCCAGTGTTGAATGGGGCAGTTTTGGTTTTGCAGGATGGGAGACGCTGTGGAGATGGATAGAGGTGATGGCTACAGAACAGCAGACATGCTCTGTACCACTGTACTCTTGGAAACAGCTAGGATGGCATATTTGGGGTTATGGCCGACTTATCATTATTTTAAAAACAAACAATAATAAGTGGGCAAGGCAAATATGTTTTGGAAAGGGAAATGTTAGAATAATGGTGAAATAACTAGGAATATCTGGGTATGAACATGCAATAGAAGGGTGCTTGCCACCAAGTGTGACGAACTGAGTTCATCCTTAGGCCTTACATGGTGAGAAAGGAGAGTCAGCTCCTAAATCTTGCCCCCTCACCTCCACATGTGTCCACGGATCCACATGTGGCTTGAGGAGCCACACTTGTATGCAGATCCACATGTGAATGTATGCCCTCCCTACCACATGAATACATTTTCAAAAGCTAGTTAAGGCAGGAAACACTTTAAAGTGCTTTAGAGTGGAATCTACAGATTAAAGGCATAAGAAATAGAAGCAGCAGCTAGACGTCCTGTGGGCTGCGTCAGGAGTCTGCACCACGCTTCCTCCTGCCTCAGCTTAGGCACAGGGTGGACTCAGTGCCCACCAGCCCTTGGCTTCCATCTATCCTCCCAAGGCCCTGACATGCCCCACAGCTTCGCCACACTGACAGTAATGTGACCCATGTGAGTCACACAGGCCTGGGACCTTAGGTAGGTGTCTCCACTCCTTGTCCAATGAGCAATTCAAGCCCCTCCCTCTGAGGACGAGAAGGCCAGAAGAGAGATCCCACAGCACGCTGCCTGGTGCAAAAGGCTTGCTTGGACGTGACACGTGTCATGAACAATGCCCAGCCTCCAAAGCTGTCTATCACCCTCAGGTGAAGAACTTGACCTAGTCTGACTTTACTGGCCTGAGTGAGGTATGGGCATGGCCTGCACGTCCCCTCCCACTTATGATTCACGGTACCCAGTCAGGTGCAGAATCATGGCCTGGACGGGTGTTTTTCTTAGAGAAACCTAGAAACCGTTGAGGTCATCTTTCCCTCGAGATGTGCCATGACTTCATCCCGTGCTGCTGAAGCAGAAGGAAGCAAACAGAACCAAACATATGCACTGCTGGCAGCACCCAACCCTCTAGAGCGTAGGGAACCTTGGGCCTCCCAGACTGGAGAACTCTTACGGCACTCATGAGGTACCCTTATTGATCTCATTTGGCAATGCCTCTTAGGCATCTGGCTCTGTGGCCTGCTTGTGAGATAAGCAAACTTTACCCGGTGATTAAAAGCGGTGTTTTTGCTATCACAAGGACAGTCACACCTTCTTTTTCTCTCTGGACATCTTAAAATAGAATTATGCATTGTGGCCCAAGCCTATGATCCCCCCTAACACTGGGGAATGTGAGGCAGGAGGATCATGAGTCTCATGTGTGCTTGAGCTACATAATGAGTCTCAGGGCAACCTGGGCTATACAATGTCGCGCGCGCAGCGCGCGCGCGCGCACACACACACACACACACACACACACACACACACACCTACCTACCTATTATTTTAAAAAATGTAAGTGAGTGAAGGGCCCCCTGCTTGCTTCCTCCTGCACACCCTCCCCACCGTAGGACCACACATCAGCTCTCATGCAGGTTAGGGTTGGGCCTGCTCTGGTAGACTAGCTGGAAACAGGACACTCTGAGCAGGGCTGGCTCAGATAGTCTTTCACTTTGCCAGACCCTATGGCCCAGCTGTGGCCCCAGGATATAGCAGTATGACAGAGGAGGTCATGGTACCCTTAGCCAGGCTCAGAGCTCCTATAGCAAAAGAAGGGCAATGAGGTCCCTTCCCTGGACAGGGGCCATTCCTGGGGAGCAGTCAGCTTAATGTGGGTTTCAGAGTCTGCACAAAACAAGCTAGGAGGTGCTTCTTCCTTTCTAACTTCCTTATTTTTTTAAAAAAAATAAAATATCCATTGCTCTTTTACAATAGATTATGGTTGTTCTTTTTTTTTCTCCTGATTGCAACATTCACTCAGGTCTTTTGAAGAAAAATGGAGGAGAAAGTTAACCAGGAAAGCTCCAGAAAGGAAACAGTCTCAGAACCCCTAGCCCAGCAGCAACAGCTGCCATTAGCATTTTGATGAATCTCAAGTCTCTTTCACATGTATGCACTCAGGCACACTCTCGGCAAGTTGGGCACTTTTATATTCATGCTATTCTGTAGCCTTTTCATACCACACCTACCTACCCCCCCCCCCACACTTAGATACACTTTTACCCTCCCGTGGCCTATTAAAAGCTCCATTTAAAAATTATTTCTATTGCCGCTGTGTGTGTGCACAGGTGAACGTGTCTATGTGTGTTTAACTGGACTGGGGGAAGAGCATGTGGGAGGCCAGAGGACAACGTGGTGAGGCCATCCCTCAGTCAGTGAAGCGCTTGCCACACAGGTGTGAGGATCATAGTTTGATAGCCAGCGTCTGTGTTAAAAGCTGGGAGTGGAAGAGTGTGTTGTAATTCTAGTATCCCAGTGCCCAGAAGGCAGAGACAGGAGGATGGATGGGACTGGGGCACGTGGACCAGTCAGCCTAGTCTAGTTAGTGAGGTCCAGGTTCCAGGTTTCTGTCTCAAAAGACAATGTAGAAGGCTCTTTTTGTTTGTTTGATTGGCTGGTGAGTTGATTGTTTTGGGGGGGACAGGGTATCTCTATGTAGTTCTGGCTGTCTTGGAACTTGCTATGTAGACCAGGCTGGCCTCGAACTCAAGAGAGCCTTCTGCCTCTGTCTCCCAAATAAAGGGATTAAAGGTGTGAGCCGCCATGCCCAGCCTGGTGGAGGGCTCTTGGCATCGAGGGTTGACTTCCATATCTGTGCACACAAGTGTGCACACACCATCCTGCACACGGCCACATACAACAATAACAGCAACACGTCAGGAATCTATATTCACAGAGAACCAAGAAGATAGTTAAAGGAGTTTTAAAATAATTCTAGATTTTCACCCCTTTTTTTCCTTATCACCCTTCCTAAGAAGTTTTTTAAGGTACTTCTTTCCTAATCATGATCCACTACCATGAAATTTTAATGCCACAGACGTACCATGGAACTGCTCACACGGCATGGCCCATTGGAGGACCATAAACCACTGCTCTTGCCAACCAAGAACCAATTTCCTTCCCCTCTGGGTGATACCCTTATTCAAGATGCATGATCTAGTTCATATATTACTTGTGTGATTAAAAATTAATAAATAACATAGAGCTGGTGAAAGAGCTCCGCGGGTAAATTCACTGCCTCTACGCCTGGCAGCCTGAGTTACACCCCTGGACCCCACATGGAGGGAAAAGAGAAATGGCTCCTGCAAGCAATCCTCTGACCTCCACACACATCATGGCATGTGCATATTCACACACGCAATAAATAAGTTAATGAGTATAACAAACAATAAATATTTTAAAAATCAATTATTCAAATAAATGCATATCTGCCCTAAGCAGAATGTAAAACCTTGTAGGCAGCCTTCGCATAAATTAGCTGAGGGCAGAGCCTGCCAGGCAGGCTGTGTGGGGTTAGGGGAAGCACAAGCCACCTTATCCATGCCAAAGTGTCTCTCTCTTTTTTTTTTTTTTCCAATATATATATTTTTTTATGTGCATGAGTATTTTACCTGACTCTATTCATGTGCACCACGTGACTGTCTGGTACCCGAGGAGGCAGGAAGAAAGTGTCAGATCCCTTGGAACTGGAGCTACAGAGAGCTGTGAGCTGCCATGTGGGTGCTGGGAACCCAACTTGAGTTGTCTACAAAAGCAGCAAGTACTCTTAATAGCTAAGCCATTTTCAGCCCCACGCTGAAGTTTGTGCTTGTACCTAAAAAGGTTCTGAGAACTCGATGGTCACATGACCCTGGGCCTGTGATCTCATCTTAGAGATGTGTGGGTTGTGCCTGGCTTCTCCATCTTTCCAAATCTTTTGGTGTAGTCAGCATCCCAAAGAACCTGGTGGCAAAGCCCAGGTAGGATGAGCTAGACAAGTTGGGGGGGGGGGGTCATGGGTGGCGGCTGGAGCACGTAGCTGCACAGCTGTATCAGCAAGATATCATGTGACCAGTCAAACAGTAAAGACACAAGGTTACTTACAGTCAGACTGGACAGGTATAGCCCACTAAGAGGCTGATGTGACCCTCTTCTTCACTATAAGGCCATCTCTGTTATCCCATGCTGTGACATACTCAATCAAAAATAAAAATCTAGGGGCTGGAGAGATGGCTCACTGGTTAAGAGCTTGTACTATTCTTGTAGCGGACCCTACTCCAGTTCCCAGCACCCATGAAGGTATCACAAAGCCCTATAACACCAAGTCTAGAGGAAGCAGATGCCTCAGGTCTCCAAGGGCCCCTGCACTCACGACCCATCCACATATACATAATTTTAAAATTAGAATAAATCTTAGAAAAACAGGAGATAGGCCTCTGTAATGATTTAAATGAGGCTATCCTCTCCGTAGATGCATAAATATGAAAGCTTGGTACTTAATGGATGGAACTGTCTTGGGAATTAGGAGATGTGACCTTATGGGAAGAGGCGTGTCACTGGGGTGGGCTTTGAAGTTTCAAAAGCTCATGCCAGACTCAGTCTCTCCCTCTCTGTCTCCTGCCTGTGGATAAGACAAACTCTTAGCTACTGCTCCAGCACCATGCCCGGCTGCCTTCTGCCATGCTCCCCACCATTATGCTAATGGACTCATCTTCTGGAACTGCAAGCAAACTCCCAATCAAATGCTTTCTTTTCTAAAGTATCTTGGTCATAGGGTCTCGTCATAGGAATAGAAAAGTGACTGAGACAGACACCCTCCTCCAGAAAAATCCTGATCTATGTCTGGGATGCACTACATGAACTTGTGAATAACCCTCTCCTCTACTTGGTTTGGCCAGGGAAGACGTCTATCCAAAATGAAGCCAGCAGCAAGGCACCATCTCCAGAGGCTACACCACTTCTTGAGTGTGTGCTTTGTCTGTTGTAATAAGACTTCTTTGTGGTTCCTCACTTTGCCTCACCTGCACTCTCCCTAGGGAGACAGGAACCTGGAGCACTGGGAGAGGCCTCGATCTGGTCTCTCTGCCTCTATGATCTCCCAACCTCTATTGTTATAACCCTGGTGGTCATCCAGTTTCATAGTTTTCCTCCCACTCCCTGGCTGTTTCTTTTCCTTTGTAGGTCCTTGGTTTTCTCCTGCTGCTCTCCATCCTATTCCCTCATTGTGAAGGCACCCAGGTTGGGTCCTCCAACTTACTCAGTCCCCTCATTCCCTGTGCCATGCCAGGTAGTCATAACCAATGTGGTGGCTTGAAGTCCGTCTACACTATGATGACTCCAAGTTCATATCTCTAGCCTCAATTTAATTCCTCCCTTATACTCAAGAATGATCTTTCCAAATGTATACTCAAAACAGAGGCAGTAGCTCAGGGGTAAAGCCTTTCCCTGGCATACACAAGGTCCTGGGCTTAATTCTCAGCACTCTAATCCCTACTCAATATTGTTACTTCAATGATATAGGAATCTCAGGCTCAACCTGTCCAAAACAAACTACAGATCTCCCAAACCTGCTGTTTCTGCTCCTCACCACACAGTGCCCACTTCTTCCTTCTTGTTGCCTAAGCCAATAACTTTGGAACCATTTCTCAGTAATCTCTCAAGCTTTGTCCATTCGACCCATCCCAAAGCCTACAGTCTTATGTTCAAAATTCCAACTGTCAACATCTGCTACTCTGGTCAAAAACCAGCATCCTGTTGTTTGCATTAGAGTAATGAGATTTATCATTCAGCTCCTTCCTTTCTCTCCTTCTGCCTTGGTTTCCCTCATGGTCTGACCTCACAAAGCAGCAAAGTGTCTCTTAGAAGATGATCATTTCTCTCCTCTATCCAAAATTAATCTAAAGCCAGGCATAGTGGCACACACATTTCATGCCAGCACTTGGGAGGCTGAGGCAGGTGGATATCTGCGAATCTGAGGCCAGCTTGGTCTCTATGGTGAGTTCCAGGGCAGCCTTGCCTACATAATGAGACCCTATTATCATTTTTTTAAAGCTTCTCTAATTAAATGTCAGGTCTCCATGGTCCTCATGACCAGGGCCCCTCTCATCTCTCAATGCCCCTCAATAGTTTCAGCCCCCACACATTATCCCAGGATGCTCAGGCCTCTGGGTCTTTGCACATTCAAATCTCAATGGCGGGGAGTTTTGTTCTGTTATTTTTTCCCCCAAGAAATCTACACATTTGTTCCCAAGGCCTTGGGGACAGTTCTCAGAAGTCCTCTCCTAAAGAGACCTTTTTTGCCCACCTATCAGAACCTACAAATCACCAAGCAGTTTACCTAGTTTTCATAGCTGTTTGCTATTTCTGACTAACACATATAAACTGGGACTGCAGGGCAAGGACCCCATAGAAGCTGCTCATGGGGCTCGTCAACTCCCAGGCTCTACCTTGCATTACGAATATCAGTTCCAGCAACAACTTTTCTGTATTCTGTTTGTTTGTGAGTTTTGTTTTGTTTTTTTGGAAGGGGAGCCGTTGTCCAGGCTGGCCTTAAATTTGAAATCTTCCTGCCTCAAGCTCTGAGCACTAGGATTAAAGTCGCGAGTTTAGGCTAAAGAATCCCTTATTTTATCAGATGTTTAAGAGATACTCAAAAAGGGAAGGAAGCTGGCCGGTGGTGGTGGACACCTCTAATCCCAGGTATGCAAAGGTGGCAGAGGCAGGCCCATCTCCTTGAGTTCAAGGCCTGTTCGAGGTCTACAGAGGTAGTTCCAGGACAGTCAAGGCTACAAAGAGAAACCCTGCCTCAAAATAATAATAATAATGATAATGATAATGATAATAATAATAATAATAATAATAATAATAATAGAAAGGAAAGGGATAAATGCCCTTTAAACTTATACCTCAAGTCACCTCAGGGGATTTCTTCCCCTCAGAGCCCTCCCAGCCCTGCCAACTCCCACTCACCTGGCTCACACAGTACCATTCCAGATCTTAGCAACTCTGAAGCCATTGGGCATTTTCTGTTGTTGGGGCAGCAAAAGCCACTGGCAATCGACTGTCTTCTAAGCCTGTGGCCCAGTCAAGAGAAAAGATCCTCCAACTCCCAGGCATTTCCCTCTCTAGCTTTATCCTAGCCACAAAGGGCCTAGGTTCTGCCCTGCTCAGCTCCATTCACAGAAAGCCCTAAAACTTTAAGAATCTTTTCCTCTTCTAGTTTGGAAGAAGACCAGAGGTGTTAAAAGCGAACATCTTGACCGAATTTCCTCCAGGCAAGCTTTCCCTGGGTTCTCCCTCCAACATAGCAGCCTCTCCTGCCAGATGGAGCCAGAGCCAGGCTGCTGGAACTCTGTCCAAAGCAGGGCTCCCGTGGAGCATCGGGAACTTGGTCCTAGGCTGCAGAATCCTCCACAACTGGCTCCACGCCCGTCACCAAGAAACAGGGACAGCAGTTCCTCAAACCAGACCCTTGGAAGCAAATGAGGAACACACCAATTTAGAGGGAAATCGACTTGAACTTCGGCTAGAAAAGAGGCCTCTGCATTGGCTGAGTCATAGGAAAAGCCACCTGTAACTTGCACGGAACTTTTTCCTGACTTTAAAAAAAAAAAAAAACAAAAACCCTAAAACGTGGCTGGGTGTTGCGGCTCATGTCTGCAATCCCAGCACTTCGGAAGCAGAGGCAGGAGGATTGCTCTGAGTGTGAGGCCACCCTGGGATACGCAGTAAGTTCCAATCTAGTGTCTCGAGGAGAAGAAAGGGAGGAGGAGGAGAGGGAGGAGAAGGAGGAGGAATCCTGAAATGTGAGGGGAAAAATATTCTCCAAAATGAATGCAGACCAACTACAGGACTCATTTCCCATCTCCCTAAATAAACCCAGCCACATGGTTCTTATCTGCTATTAAAACCAGACAGCCCGTGCAAGGGAGGATAAAACATTGAAGAACACTGGTTCCAAGCAGTGTTGGAACCTCTGGCTGTGTGGTCTGAGTAAGCCCCATAGCCTCTCTCTGGGCCTTCAGTTTCTTTATCTGAGACCCGGAATCCACTTTTCCAGGCTGTTTGGAAGATTAGATGAGAAAGCACCCTGAAGTCATTAGGGACTAAACAAATGAAGCCTTTGACATCTCATGGTGACTTCCGCATTGCTTATATTCACAAGTCTATGAGGGGCAAGCTGGCTATGATGGCTAACATCTGTAATCCCAGCCTTAAAGTTTATGAATCGCCAGACATCACCATACACTGGAGGCCAGCCTGGGCTATACAAGGAGACCCTGTCTCAAAAACAAGACAAAGCAAACAAAAACCTCAAGTGGGCTAGGGTATAGGTTCACTGGTAGAATGCTTGTCTGGCATGCACAAAGCCCTGGGTTCAATCTATAACACTGCAGAAATCAGGCATGGTGGTACATACATGTGAGGTAGAAGAAGGGGCACCACAAGTTCAAAGTCATCCCTAACTACATAGCAAGTTCAAGTTATCCAGGGATACATGAGAAGGTTAAAAAAAAAATCTATGAAAGACACCATGAACAAGCATGCTGGGAGAAATCAAAGACTATCACTGTCACATTCCAGAAGCTTCAGGACACAGCAATCTCAAAGCAACACACACATCTGCTACTCTTAAGTGTTCCTCGGGTCCACTGGCCTTGCATTCTTCTATATGCCAAATGCTCATCAATTTGCTTCCTTCCGGGACTGCAAAAAAGGCTTAAACTTGTCTGCAAACCAAGCCAGACAGGATGACATCGCCATGGCCCACATTCCCTGTCCCCAGGCCAAGCTGTGACTGAATCTGTGCCATTGCCACCACTCAGGACTGCTGAGTGGGGCTGGATGCAGAGACAGCCCTCCACTCTGTGTCTAGCTGCATTCGCTCTGAACAAAGCACCCTGTAGGCAGCCCTGGGCCAGCTAAAGACAGACAAGAAGAAAGGAAAGCAGAATCAAGATGCAGCAGATAGCAACCACAGATGAGGAAGTATCAAAACAGAAAGGGAGAAATCAAAGGAAAGACGAGGAACAAAAAACCCCACTGGCATCTGGCATCTGACGGTATTGCTGGAGAGCTCAGCCTGTGCCTCTTACGACATTCTCCAAGACTAAGTGAGTACGGCAAGAAGCTAAAGGCCCATTAAGGAAATGGACAGCTGAGGATGGACAGACCTCAGGACTAGGCCCGAGCGCATCTGTGTCTGCTGTCTCATTCCTCAGCTGCTTTTTCTAGGGCCAGCAACCTTCAGCGCTTCAGTGACAGGCCACCGAAGAGCCAATGTGGGGAGGCAGAATTAACCACCAAAATATGTAGTGCAGGGTGCTGCTCACAACAGCCCAGCAAAGTACCAACCCAAAAGACTATCCGCTGACAAATCAAGGGAAATAGAAAAGTATTCAGTCATAGAAAGAGATGAGGTGCTGACACAGACATCAGTGAACCCCGATGACACTGGAAAGCAGCCACCAGCTGCAGCTCTATGGCATGCCTACAATAGACAAATTCGCAGACAGAGAGACCATACTAGGAATGGTCAAAGGTTGAGAGAAAGAGAATATTAGGAGGCGGGGGACTGCTTACTAAGTACAAGGTGTTCTTGGGGCAGTGGGAATAAAGAAATCTCTCAGACTTAAGAGTCAGGCATGAAGTGTCATGTCTGTGATCTCAGCACTTGGGAAGCCGAGGCAGGAGGATCACAAATTTGAGGTCAGCCTGCGCTACACCATAAGACCCGATGTCAAAAACATGAAAGCAGAGATCTTTCTGGAACTAGACAGCGGGAATGGTGGCACCATACCTGGGACACAGCAGGTGCCCCGAGCCGTGTCTATCAGAACAGGACCTAAGGCTGTGCGAACTTGACCCCCACTTTTGAAAAGAGAGGACAGAGAAAATTGCGAAAATGGAGGAGGACGGAGCTGGCTTCCAGGAACACTGAGGTACTGAAGAGGTCACAGGGGAGCCCATAGGATGTCAGTTGAGGAGGCCAGAGGTTGCCACTTGACACTTAATGTGGCAGCACACAGAAAGAAAGAAAGAAAGAAAGAAAGAAAGAAAGAAAGAAAGAAAGAAAGAAAGAAAGAAAGAAAGGAAAAAAAAAAACCAGTGGCTGAAGCCTGAAAGGGAAAGGGGCAGTTAGCAAGAGGAAGAGGGGGAGGGGCAGGCTGACATCCCCATAGACACACCCTGACCGCTCTGACAGGACCTTCTTTGTCATTTCCTAAAGATTAGCACATGCCCAGCTCTGGGCCAGGCCATGTCACAGGTGTCAGGACACTGTAGACACCCAATCCCTGGCCTCAGGGCTTAACCCTCAGTGACTGTGACCTGGCTGAATAGAAGCCAAGGTTTGTGCCACCAAGAGTAAATTAAACACTAAGAAGCGAACCTTCTCTCTCCCACTGCCTTTCACATCGAGTGTCTAGGTGGGGGTTAGAGAGCATCAGCACAGCTCTAGGACTCAGCGGTAGGTCTCCTGCAGGGTGAGCTTTAAATGGAGATCCTGAGAGGGTAACGCAGCTGCTTTCTTTAATTTAAAAAAAAAAAAATCTAGATTTCAGTCCAGACTGAGGAATGTGACCTTCTATCCTTGTTTTAGACAGAACTCACCTTGGACATACCGCACATATGTCCAGGACTCCACAAGCCTCTACTTGTCTTAAGTTGTGGCACCTCACAACACACGGAGAGTCAGACCATGCCTTAGGGAACTTCCGGTATGATGAAGACAAACAGGAGACAGGTGAATGCAAAAAATATGGGGCTGTTAGTTCAGAGAGGAAAACGGGAGAAACAGGATCCTCTGTGTGTACGTGTGGACATGCTCGTGCATGAGTGTGTGTATTTGTGTGCGTACTTGTGTCTGCGTGTTTCTATGAGTAGATGTACATGTATGTGTGCATGTGTGTATGCATGCATGTGTTTTCATGGTTTCCCCTCAAATAAATAACCATATAAATAAGACACCAGCCCAAATCCACTGAGGCTGCTGCTGCTGCTGTAACAACGCACCACAGACTGAAACTTAAACAACAGAAATTGATTCTACAGTTCAGAGCCACAGTCTAAAATCAAGGTGTCAGCAAGGCTGGTTTGCTTTGGTTTGCAGTGTGTGTGTGTGTGTGTGTGTGTGTGTGTGTGTGTGTGTGTGTGGTGTGGGCACACAGCACACATGAGGTAGGTGTTCAGAGGACAACGGTCAGAAGTCAGCTCTCTCCTGCCAATGCAGGAAGGGACTGCTGGAGGCTGAACTCAGAACTCTGGTTGTCAAGCCTACAACAGCAAGTGCTGTTCCCCACTGAGTCATTTCAAGGTGGTTTTTTGTTTGTTTGTTTGTTTGTTTATGAAAAGTCTCACTTTGAAGTCCAGCCTTTCCAATCCCCTGACCAGAGAACAAGGAAGTTCCAGGAAGACACCCCAAAAGCTACTTTAAGGGGATCAAAGGAGAACGGTTGATTATAGTACAGGCTGGGACAAGGGACAAAGCTTCCCAGGAGAGTCAGAAAACAAAGACATCCAGCATCAGAGCCTACTTCCTAAACAGCCCCTCGTGGTGATAACATCTATGTCATCATCAACATCACTGGTCCATGTACTTCAAATTATATCCATGCTACTGGCTCCCCGAGAACCTTTCCAAGTACCCTAAGATGCAGTGAGTCCTCAAGGAATACTGTCCACTGAGGAACAAACAAGAAACCACTCAAGTGTGGATGGGCCAGGAGCCCAAAAATGGAACCTAGAGCCTCAGTTTCAGTCCCTACAGTGGCCCTAGTGAGAAGCAGGGGTGAGGTGAGAGGAGTACCCCAGGGGTACTGTCATCCTTCACCTCCCATGCCCTGACCTTTAGCTAAACGGGACCCAGTAGCCTCACAGGATATTGAGATATTGAGACTACTTGAGATATTAGGACATACACTTTCCATCAGTCAGCATTCTGTCACAGTGTCAGAATCCCAAATATGAACATCTTATAAGGAAAAAAGGTTGATTTTTTGGTTCGTGGTCCCCCAAGTCCACAGTCATCTTGGCCCTGTGGTATCATCAGACATCAAGGCATAACACAAAATAGGGAGAAAGAGAGGGAAAAGGAGAGGGGTAAGATGAAGAGGGTGGAGGAAGGAAGGGAGAGAGGGAGGAAGAGAGAAAGAAGGGGAGAAGGTGATGGAGGGGGATAAAGAGAGGAGAGGTGCCATGTTCTAGCCGTCCCTTTGTGGGCAAGCCCCTACCAATCTAATCTCTCTCCACTTGACTCAAGCCGCTAAAGTTCTCACATCAGGCTGAGCACCAAGCCTCGGACACACGGACCTGTGAGGAACATTCCATATCAAACCACGACTAGCCCCTGTCAACTTTAGTTTTCCACAACCCCAAGTTTCACGTTACCAAAGCCATTGACCTCCTTTCAGAAAAACAAGAATTAAGTCAAAAGCCCAAATTCACAAAAATGTGTGCCAGGCTCTCACAGGTAAGCTCTCTCTCTATCCTCATTAATCCATCCACCTAGACCTCCCACCTGTCCAGTTGCCAAGTAATTATTGAATCAGATCTGTTCAATGCCAAGTCTTGTGCCAGGCCAGAGCCACTACAGTTTATGACACCCTTTCCCAGCCCTGAGGAGTTCAGAGTTTAACAAGATGAAGATCAAACACACCAGCCACTGCCATCCCCAGTGGGAGGGGGGATTCCACAGAAGGTGGGGAATGAAGAGACCAACTGGGAAAGGTCAGACCCCGTGGAGCAAGGAAAGGTCCACCTGGGAGGATCTTGACTGGGATTATCATTTCCAAGTGCATACATCGATTTGCAGTTACTATAATAAGCTATCTGAGACTGGCAATCTATGAAGCTAAAGGTTTAGATCCAGGCATGGTGATACGTATGTGTAATCCCCGAAAGGGAAGTTGAGGCAGGAGAATCATGAGTTCCAGGCTAGCTTGGGCACATATAATGAGATTACATCTCAGGAAATATTAGAGAAAAAGAAAGAGAGAGAGAGAGAGAGAGAGAGAGAGAGAGAGAGAGAGAGAGAGAGAAAGAGAGAGAAGGAAGGAGTAGAAGAGACAAGAAGAGAAAAAAAGAGGAGAAGAGAAGACGAGCAAGAAGGAGGGGAGGGAAGAAGGAGGAAGTCTGGCTTACTCAGCTTGTAGTTCTGAGGGCCAAGGGCATGGTACTAGCCATGAGTGGGCTCTGGTCAAGGTCCCAAGACAGAAAGCATCATAATGATAAGAGAACAAAAAAAGAGTCAGGCATGGTGGTGCACACCTTTAATTCCAACACTTTGGAGGCAGAGACAAGTGGACCTCTGTGAGTTTGAGGCCAGCCTGATCTACTGGGACTGTTACACAGAGAAACCCCTCTCAAAACAAACAAACAAACAAAAAAAAAGTACAGAAAAAAAGAGAGAGATCAATAGCCAGACAAGAGGCTGGAACAAGAAAGGCTACGCTTGCCCCCTTTCCAATAATATCTCACCCAAATTAACTTAGGGGTTCCATAGAATTAATTCCTTTCAAGATCAGTACAGCTAATAACCTAACAACTGACTGCCAGGCTCCACCTCCTAACGGTCCTAGGGCTTCAGCCCTCCACATTGAGGGCAAGGAGGAGACACTTGGGCCACATGCACACCACAACGCTCAGGCAAAGGTGAAGGGAAGAGTCTTCAGACGTGGGCAATCACTGAGCCAAGGAAGGGTGCAAAGGTGCCAAGGGGCCTGGCTCTGCCCAGTGCAGACAAAGAGGAGGTTGGAGAACAGAGGAGGCCAGGTGACATTTGTTCAGGGTCCCTGCCTGTCTACACAAGGCCCAACAAGAGACCTTTGACCCTTCAGGCCATGAGGAGCCATTTTCAGGGTAAGATTAAAACTCAGGGAGGACACTGCTGATACGCTTGCAGGCTGAGATCCTTGGTCCAGGAGTCATAGAAGAGACCGTTACTAAGGACCAGGTTAATGGAGAAGCTGCCACTGCTACCCGGATGTCAGAGACCTTCAACAACCTTCTCTCATGAGGTACAGCCTGTCAACATGGCTGTGTGCCTTCTCGCTACAAATGACAAAGAGCAACAGACAGATAAGTAACTGGTGACCTGTCTGTCACACAGCTACCTGTCTGTGGTCACCCTGCCTGTACCTCTCACATTGCTCCTCACTTGCAGACTTGCAGCTGTAGAACATAATTTTTTTTTTTCATGATCCACAGGGAAGCACACTTTACACTGTCAACTACTTCTTGAGAAACCCATCTCCCCAAGATTGATAATAAAGCAGCCTGGCCACCAGGATGAACAGAGCACCCCAACTGCCCCAGCCCTGCCACCAACTGCAACCATGGGCAGACAGCAACATCAGCATGGGTGCCAAGAGGCACGAGCCTCTGAACTGGGTCCTACAGTGACCTAGAGATCCTGAAGGGAGTCATGTAAGGTCTGTGTCACAGTCCCCTGGGGAGGGAGGTTGATAAATCGGAGGAAAATTAGCTGTTATGGCCAGGTCCCCCTGAAGCCAGCCCTGGGGATTCTAGGCCTGGGGGATGGAGGCTTTCAGGCATGCATGGCTCCCTGTCCCTACATAGGTTCTCTCATCACTGGTTTCTTGGGTATTTCGGATTGAACTTGAACTGCCCCTCCCCCACAACCAAAAATTCATGCTTGAACCCTTACTCCTCAGCTCATGATGTTATCCTGAAGCTGTGCAGTCTTCCGGAGGTGGAGGTCCAGATGGCAAAAGTAGGCCCCTATGGGCAGGCCTTTCGAAGTTACATTGGTTCCAGGTTCTAGTCCAACTCTCTACATCTTGATCAACCATTATGTGAGTGAACTCCACTTCCTAAGCTTGTTACATGTGTAGAACTTTCTGGTATACCGTACCCACCACAAAGGACTAAAATACCCTAAACCGTGAGCCAATGCCAACACTGCTCCCTTAAGGTGCTTCTGTAAGGTAGTGTGATCATGGCAAGATCACTAATGGGGCTAGAAGCCAGGCCAGAGAAAATGGGTTGAGGCCAACACTGCTTTCCCAGTCCCCACAGTGTGCTTGATTGTGTTCCAGCATCTCCACTGACTAGGCTCTCCTCAGCCCAGGAAGCACTCAGAATGGCTCTGTGAGGAACTGTGCTACCACAGAGCAGCTAGTGGTAATTCTTCTTCACTCCTCCCACGTGAGACCCAGGAAGCTCAGAGCCCCTCAGGATCTCTGACAGCCACACCCACTGCTGGGCTTTAGGTGGCAGACACAGAGCCTGGCTCAGAGCCCTCTGTGTGAGCGTCCACAAGAGCCAACCCCACATTCCTCCTGAGCAGGCTGTCACCATCAGCTCAAGGGCCACACCCTCCCCTTTACTGTGTGCTCAAGACAAGATATTTCATGATGTTTTCCCTGGAGTGTGAAGAGGGCCCTTTCTGTTCTCTTGCCTAAACAGCTGTCATAGGCTCAAGAAAAGTCAGACATCTCTATCTTGGTGAGAGAGGGAACTGAAGAAACAGGATTTATGAGGGCGTGCAAGTGCCACCATAAAGGTCAGGTGACAAGGACTGGATTGACATGGCCAATCAGGACTTCAAAGACTGCATCTGAGTGGCTAGAAGAAGGTATCAACATCCTTCTGCCATGTTCCAACTGGAAGACATTTATCTGTCTTCTTCTGGTCTCTCTATCAACAAAATATTTACCACAGTTAGCCATGGTAGTATATGCCTGGAATTCTAAGCACCCAGGGAACTGAAGCAAGAGGACCATGGGTCTGAGGCCAGCCTGGGATATGTGGGCAGGCTATGTTTTAAAAAAGTGTAGGATGAGGAGAAGAAAGAAAAGAAAACCAGGTACAGTGGAATGCACACCTGTAATCCCTGCATGAAAGAGGTAGAAGTAAGAAGATCAATAGTTCAGTGCCTTTCTCATCTGCATAGCAAGCTTGAGGACAGGCTGAGTCACAAAAGACTATGTCTGAGAAAGACGAGATCAAGAGAATTTATTCAATTCAGGATCCTCTCCTGGACAGAGAAATATTCCAGGCACCGGAAAGCACCTGCTGTAGAAAAGTCCGTCTCTAAGATGGTTTATTTGTCACCTGCTCTAAGATAAGACTCCCCTTAATTACTGGCCTGCTGTTAAGATTCTAATCTGTGCTGCATTTTATAATCCCCAAAGAGGCTCTGGATGAGAGGAGACTGCAAATGGACTCCGGTTTAAGTTAACAATTCAGATACACCTTGACGGACTTGAAGGGCCACAGAATGGCCATGAATTTCTTGGGCCGACTCACCTTCAGCGATGATGCTACACACAAAATGGTGGTGGCTGAGAAGTGCGGAGGGACACTGAGGAAGCAGGTTTCTCTCACCAAGAAAAAGAGCATACATAGATAGCCCCGACTAAGAAACTAGCAAAGCCGAGACTAAGAAAGGAAAGTCAAATAAGGAAAGTGACGGCCGTCAGCAGGGAACCAGATCCTCTGCACAACACTTGTGCCCAAAGAGACAAAGTTCACTTTGCACAGCTCTGTGCCTCACTGGACCTATTTATGGAAACTGAGGCACAAGGTCAAGGATGCACATACCCCAGGCTTCCTCAACCAGTGTCTGCACTGTGGTGGTTCAGCTAAGCATAGCCATGATCACCATCATGATACCAGACTGCCCACCCAGCACCAAAGAGAGAGCTCCCAACCCCGCCTGGGTCATACCCGCTGACAGCAGTGCGCTAATGGCCTGTGGTGCTGTAGGGAGTTAGCAGGTCCTAGTAGGAGGTTAGAACTTTGCCCCTGGTGGAGACAACGGGATCCCACTTTCTTTTTGCAGCAGCTGACCTGCCCACCGTGTGCACTTGTCACGAATCAATATGCCACCACAGGCTCAACACAACAGGCCAAGAACGTGGATTGGAGAAAGGATGATCCTGAAGAAATAGCCCTTTAGTTAAGGTGACTTTCTCAGGTGCTCTGTCATAGCGACGGAAACCCCTCCCTTTGTAGGAGTGACCCAGTAATCAAGACAGTCCCAAGAGAGGCCATTTCTTTAGTGCCTGTTCTTCTCTTCAGGGGTAACCAATAACAACTAAAGCCCTTACAGACACGGGGTGACACAACTCCCATCCTGGAGGCTGAGTAAGCGGGTTTGCTCCTTGACAGACACGATTTGCCTTGAGTCACACGCACTCTTCCCGGTCCGCCGTGTTAATCACAGCCTGTGGGTGTACAACGCCTGGGTGGAAGCAGAGACTCTTACAAGGGTCATCAAATTCTTTGTTAGTTTGTTTTCTTTGTGTGTGTGAAACCAAGGAACCGTCATGGTGGAGGACAGTCATAGTCATCTGCACTGTCAAAATGAATGATCCTTCTTGGTCTTACTACATTCCCGGTCCAGTCTATGAGATAGACCTTGGGTCTATGAAGATCACTTGGCCTTAGGGACCCCAGAGTGTGGAGGGGCCCAGGCCTATAGGGTGAGTGGCAATGTGTCAGCAAAATCTGCCAAGGACAGCACCCAAGTCCAAGAAGTGAGAGCAGGTTAGTGAAGCTGTGGGCTATAAACCAAGTCTCCAGGCACACAATTCTTAAAATCCGGGGACTCTCCAAACTGTTGTGTCATTTTGTCCACACTTATCTGTTAAAGTAACCAATGACCTGAGGCTCCTAGCTTTGGATTAGGGACTAATCACAAGAAAGACCAATGCAAAATGGGGAATTGGGACTTTTCAGCTTTACTCCCAACTTCTGGGAAATGGGGATGAGAACTGAGTTGATCCCAAGGACCAATAACGTAATCAGTCATGCCTCAGAATGAAACGTCCACAAAACCCCAAAGGTCTGGACGGAGCAGTTCCTGGAAAGTGGATGGAGAGGTCATGGCATGCCCACTCCTTCAACACCTGATGAATGACATCATTGCAGCCCTTCAAATAGGGCATAGAATTGTCTCTACGACTTCCAACACTGTAACAAATCGGCCGAAACCAATGATGGGAACCCAGGACAGTAAATGCAGCCAGCAGGTTGGAAGCACAGGTTTGGGACTGGCGGTAAAATTAGGGGCTGTCTTGTGGCACTGCACCCTCAACCATGGAAGCCTGATACCATCCTCAAGTGATGTCAGGATTGACATGAGTCTGAAGACACCTAGGGGACACCTGTGGTGAGGAGAGACCCTGTGGTCTTCTGCATAATCCAAGAAGAAGTCTGTATTGTGAGGCCAGTGTGAAAGCAACTGATGTCTTCAGGACGTTCATCTCCATGGTGAGAAAAGGGACCACAGCAGAAAGACAGGCATGTGCCAAGGGACAACGCCTCTGGCAAAGATCTTTCTCCAGAAAATAGATAAAAGCTAATGAAATGTGGAGCAGGGCATGAGGGGGGCAGCCTGGCAGTGTGTTCCTATAATCTCAGCACTGGGGAGGGGAGCTATGAGGATTTGGGGTTCAAAGCCAACCTTGGCCACACAGTGAGCTTGAGGCCAGCCTGGGCTTCCTAGGGCCGAATCTCAAAAACAACACCAACCTGTGACGTGCTGCCCAAGATGATGACTCCTTGGGTGAATGCAGCCACACCACCAAAAGAAACAGTGTCTCAGTTTAAGACAGGGAAGGACAAGTGTTAGTGAGGACCTTGATATGCGAGGACTCTCTTTTGTCACTGATGGGCAAGAAGCTTTTCAACATGCCAGAAAGTAGAACCATGTGATCCGGCAAGCCAATACCCAACACAGTGGAAACACAGATGCTAGTTACACAAATAACCATGGAAGCAACATTAACAATGACCAAAAAGAAGAAACCACACAAATGTTCACCCACTGGCAAATGGGTAAGTCCAATGTGGTGCATATATATGTGAATAAATGGAATATTAGTTGGCCATGAAAAGTAAGAAAGTGTGGATACCAGCTACAGCATGGACAACTCTTAAGAACATTTTGCTATCTGGGCTGAAATGCTCCCTCTAAGAACGAAAGATCGCAAGAAAAGAAACCCAAAAAGCAAGCAAGCAAACAAACAAACAACAACAAAAAAAACCCAAAACCAACACTAGGCACGAAAATCCCTCTTTTGAGTTGTTGGTCAGGGTTGTACAGGAGACTCCCAAAACACTAAAGGCTATTGCTATTACTCTTGGTTGCTGCCAAGAGGTCAAAGTGGTCCCTATTGCTGAAGACACCATGCACTTCAGACCCAGGGCCCAGAGATCTGAAACTGAACTGAACGCCATGAAAGCTGAGGACTAGCTTTCATGGAACAAGAAGGCAGGGAAGCAGTGAACAGTCCTGCCAGCTACGACACCTATGAACCACGACAGTGACCAGCACAGCGCAGTAACCCGAAGAGTGCAGCAGTGGCACACACACCTCGGCAGTAACCAACAGCTGCCTGCTCCTGGAAACCTAGTCAGCTACCCAGGGATCCTGGGAAAGAACCTACAACCAACACTTCACTAAGGCAGCACAACCCTAAACTGCACTCTAATTTTGTTTTTACACCTACAGGTAAGTATGAGTGCTCACCCTTGATCAGAAAAACTTCTCTTTGCATCAGATGGAGACCATGAGAGAAAACCGTACCAATCAAAATGCAGCCTTGAAATGTCTAGTCCCAGCAGATCCATCCACAACATGACTCCTGCACCTAAGGCTCGGGGAGCATTTCAGAAGACGGGGCAGAAAGAGCGCAAGAGACACAGGATCGGGGAGCTTGCTGTGAGAGCATGTCTTCTAGTAATGACAGAAGCTATACCTGTCGAGCCTCACCAACACAACTGCATAAACATGGGCCAAACAAGGGTGACAACGGACATGCTAAAGCGCAAGGGGAAAGACCATAGAGAACTACAGGCAACAGAAGAATGCCGAGACTGGGAGAAACAGCCTTCCCCAGAAAAGAGCACACCAATAGGTTATCCAACACAAATGGTCAGCTCTAAGAACGTGCACACGCAAGTAACATTATACAGACCTACAGACTAAGACGATTAGGAATATAAATACTAGACATATATGCATGGTAACACCAATTAATGAAGAAAAGAAGCTGTGAATTTGACCGAGAGTAAGGAGGAGTATTTGGGAGGGCTTGGAGGAGGAAAGGGAAAGGGAAAATGATGTAATTATATTATAATCTCAAAAATAATAAAATAAGAACATTATGCTAAGTGGAAGAAGCCAGGTATGACTTCATTTATGGAAAATCACCAGAACAGGAAATCTACAAGCAGTAAGTGTGTGGTCACCTGAGGCTGAGGTGGTGGGGACTAAGGAGCAAGTGAAGTAACCATGGTAACAGATATACAACTCCATGAATGTTAAAACAAAATTAACACTCATGGTTTTATTTGCTTCTAATGGATGTTATATCTCAATAAAGCTGCCCAAAAGGGAAAAACAGAAAAGGGAGTAAGAGCGAGAGCAAGCCTGGGAGGACACTGCGGGAGATGAAACTGCATAGGAAAGAAGAGAACAAAGTCACTGCAAGACTTGACGTTCCAGGTGTGTCTAATAAGGCGACACATGCAGAAACAGCTAAGACTACATCTGGAGGCAGACAGGGCTGGTCTCAAAGAAGATTGCAGATGGAGCTACGGCAAGCTCTATGGTTGCACTTCCCTATTCTAAACACCCAGTATCCAAAATGCTCCACCCACATGATACCCCAAATGGAAAATCCCACACTGGCCTCCTATGCTGAGTCGTGGAGAAGACAAGCGGTTTAAAAATACCTTATGAGCTGAGCATGGTGGTGCAATCCTGTAATCCCAGGCACTTGGGAGGGAGAGGCAGGAAGATCAAAAGTCCAAAGCCAGGGTTACAGAGGGATTTGGAGGCCAGCTTAGACAAGTTAGTGAGGTTTAGTTTTAAAATAAAAAGATACAAGTAGGGCTGGGATGTAGCTCAGTGGTACACCAACGACTCTGGCACTAGGATACTAGCCCAGTATGTGTAAAACACTCATATGCACGCACGCACACACACACGCACACATGAATGTACGTACTTCTGCTTAAACTTCGGTCTGATACCCAAGATTTCTCATTATGTATGTGCAAACACTCAGAAATCTGAAGTGATTTTTAATCCAAACATTTTGGATAAAGGACGCTCAACTGTATTGTTGTGGCAATGAAATACCCCGGAAACCTTAGACAGGAGAGGGCTGTGGTCAATCAGCCTTAAAAGTCACCGTGGAATGCAGCCACTAACCAAGGCACTGAGCAATAAAGTCCAGGATAGCCAGGACCTGCAGGTCCTACTTGGGATTAGGGAGATAGCAGTTTGGTGACATCATCTCTCCTTTGAACCTCTCAAATGCTGGCCTGGGACTTGATTCAGACCCCACAGAAACACTTTAGAAAGATCCTTTCTGCCCACATGGCCTGGTCTACTCCTGTAATCTCAGCAGTTGGGAAGCTGAGACAGAGGAATTGCCCTGTTCTTGGCTAGCCTAGGCTACAGAGACCCTGCCTCAAAAGCGTATTGTGTATGTGTGTGGAAACAGATAGACAGACAGAGATTACTTGGCATGTACAAAGGACTTGGGTCCCATCCCTAGAACTAAAAGAGAGAGGAAGGGAGGGAGGGAGGGAAGGAGAATAATGTGTGTTCCATCCACTCTCTTGGGATCTTTCCTTTGCTCCAGGAACAGACAAAGCACGAGAAAAGAAAATCTGACATCCTTTAGTAGTCTCTAGAACTTCACCTCTCCCACAAACTAACCTTTTCCTCATTACAAGAAGAGTCTCTTCCAAGAGTCCAGAAAGCCAGAAACTCATCAGACCAGGTAAAAAAAATAATAAAATAAAAATAAAACCAAACCAATTAGTCCAGCCCTAGCAACAGAGACTCTTATGTAACAGTTTCCATCAAACTAAGGAGAGCTCAGCTGCAGCTCTCTGAGGCTTTGGACCAGCAAGACCTGCGTGTACCCCAAGGCTCATAAGAAAGTGTTCTGCACACATGGGACTCCAAGGGGTCTCCCCAAGATCCACAGCATTGCCCACAAGCCTGTTAAAAGTGAAATCTCACCAAGTGTGGTGGCACACACTTGTAATGGTAGCACCGGGCAGGAAGAAGTAGGAGGATGGGGAGTTCAAGGCTAGCCTGAGCTGTGCTTACCCTGTCTCTGGGGGGGTGGGAGCAGAAGGTGCAAAACAAGGCAGAAGCTGGGACTCCACCCCAAGTCCTAGAATCTGGACCTGGACCTCCTGAGAGCCCAGGATATCTGTCTTACCTACATGCTGCACCAAGACAACCCACACAGTGAGCTCAGAAGGGCAAGGAAAAGAGATGTCAGCAGCCCTGCAGTGGGAGCCCCAATTAACAGGCTTAGCTGAGTCCAACTTGGCTCAAAACCAGGGCAAGCAGAACCCTGAATTCCACTACCGGGGTGTGTGCAGGCATCCAGCTATCCCCTGACCTCACGGGAGCTCTATAAAACTCAATTCTGCACTTGCCTGGAGTACGGCAGGCAGCAGCGGCTGCAGAGAGAGAATCCCTAGCTGCAGAAGCTAGCCTCCTGCCCTGCACTCTGCTGCCCACATCTGGGAGGTGGCCCCACCACTGGCTGTGTGCTGGATGGTGGCAAGGGGAGCAGCAACAGGGCCCCCATTGCAGCCCCCAACCCTGCCCATACAGAATATCAGCATTCCATTGAAGCTAAAAACAGTCTCAGGAGGTGGAAGCCATGTCTTGAGTGTATGAACTTTCTAATGTTGGGAACAGTGGACGAGACTTTCCTAGGCTCACTCCCCACCTCTTCAGCTCTTCCTGTTCATCCAGAGTGGGCCTGAGTTCTGCCACCTATCACCCTGCCTGCCAGCAGCCTAGCTGTGGGCTGAGCCTTGTGCTTTTGTCCAGTGTTAGGCTTTTACCCCTGCCTTCACCCTGTGATCAGGGACCTGCTGCGGACATACCTCTTTCCTCAGATTAAGTATACTTATAGAGGTCTAATTCCAAAATTGGTTCTTTCCATAGCTCCACATAATCCACTTAAAAAAACATAAATCCAATATCCAATCTAATTCCAGGATTTAACATATCTTACAGATAAAGTAAAAACTACCCCCTTCATGAATCCATACACCTTGATGCTCAGACGGGGGCCCGGAGGCTAGCAATGGCATCAGCTCCTGGGAGCTGGCTTGAAGTGCAACCTCTCCATCAGGTGAAAGGTGAAATGCAGTTGACTGCTAGGGCACGGGTGACATTGCTTGACCTTGGCCTGTGCGGCAGGGAAGTCTCCTGGGACTGAGTCTTTCACAAGGCAAGCTCTCCCTCGTACCATAAAGCCAGGCGCGTCAGGCTGGATAGAATCAGAGCAGACTCAGTTGGTATCAATGGAGGACCGCTTGAGGGAGAGAAGGAAACCCCTTGGGGAAGTCCCAGACATGTTCCACATGTCTCATGTCCAGTGAAGGGCTGGGCGTGTAAGTGGGTTCTGAAAACTTTCCCAGCAGGCTTGAGACTCTGTTCACCTGCGGTACTCGGTCCCTTTGTTTGTAACACTGAACTCCTAGACTGGGTCCTAGATTCGATTTTGTGTTGCGCACTGCCCTTGATTATCGACTACTCAATGGAGCTGTATTTTTTCCCTCCATGCACAACAAACGCTGAAAGTTATTTATCAATAAAACACTTGCTAAATGGGAATAGTAGACTCGAACTAAATTTAAAGTTCCGCTTTCCTACTTCTATTCCTAAATTCTATTACAAATCAGCAGCAGATGCCTCCGTGACGGCCTTCCAGGAGCCACTGCCGAAATAAGGACGCCTTCTCTGATGATTAAATTAGGACAAGGAATCGTTTCGGCAGAGTTTTTAAAATAGCATCTCTGAAGAATTTTTACAGCTTAATTAGTTTTCTTGTTGGTTAACCCTGGCGTTCTCTGCATGTGACAGGCAGAGACGAAGGAAGAAGAATCGAGGTACGTAGGCAGAGCAATGGATGCTAACATCTGGAAGGACTTTGAGCCAAATCTGTGTGAAGCTGTAGTCTCTCCAAAAAGGTTGCTTGTTAGTTGTGTGGGATGAGAGAGTCCCCAAAGACTCCCCAAGGGAAGTTTTTTATTTTTTGCTCGTGTGTTTGTGTGTGGGTGTGCTTACGAGGGTATGTGTGTGCATATGTACATGTGTGTGTATGCATATGTGCAGGCACATGTACATGTGTGACAGAGGGTGTGTAAAAGGCCAGAGACTGATGTCAGGTGTCCTCTCTAATTGCTGTCCACTTTATTACAGCAGGAGGGTCTCTCGATGAGCCCGAGGTTTTCCCACGAGACTACTCTAGCTAGATCATTGTCCCCAGGGATCCATTCTCTACCTCCCAACCCCAGGGATTCACAAGCAGGTGCTGGGGATCTGAACTCAGGTCTTTACATCTGTAGGACAAGGGATTTATCCCCTGAGACGTCTTCTCTCGCCCCACTACCCCCGCGGGGGAGTTTATACTTGTTAATCCCAGTGTACTGCCTTGGTTGTATCTGCGTAGTACGTGCTCACGTAAAAGAGAGGAACAAAACCGTGGAGCCTAGACTCAGGAAATGAGCGTGCTTAGGCCAAGTGGACCAAGCGACTACTTGGTGTCCTCAGCGAGCACTTGATGCCGGGACAGCCTATGAAAAGGAGCCTGCACGGAAGGAGCAGCTCTGCCTCCACTCCAAGGAGGTTTGGTGATCGAGTCCGAAACAACAACAGAAAAGACAATAGATAAATTAACGACAGGGGGCAGATAAATTTAGTAACATGCGAAGACTCCGGAGTCTCCCTCAATGAAAGACTACATGGTTGAACACGGATCACCTTCTCGGGGAAGAGGGACGTGGAGCCTGTAGAGTTGGAGGCAATTTTTGAGGAAGGGTGCTTTTCAGGGGAAATAAGTGGGCCTAGAAAATGGATAATAGTTTGGGACAAACTTCATCTGGACTCAGCAGGGTGTCAACTCTTCCAATCTGAAGGAGTTATTCCTTTATGTGAATGAGGAGCATCTCAAGATGAAAGTCTGAGCTCAGGAAGAAAAATGGTGAGGATGGGGAATGGAGATGGAAGAGGGGTCGGGCAGACCTCCACTTGCCTTCCGTTCAAAACGTTCAGAACGCTGAAGCCATCCCCAGGCGAGGCTTAGGGTCCCTGAGAGCCTTGTAGCACCAAACTACCTTGCTACAGACCTTCAGCACAAGCAAGTGGCAAACCTATCTTAGTTTAGCCACTGAATTCCCAGAACATTTTGTTACTGTTTGTGCTCACCTGTCCTTACTCCATACTAGCTCATAATGCGGCCATCACCAGAGTGTCTCTGCATGGCAAACTGCTCAAAAATCACCATTACTCAATGTAAAACAACATTGTTTGCCCCGGGAAACACGATTCATCTCAGTCACCTTCTCCACTCTTCAGATTTCACTCCAGCCGTCTTTACCACATTTCCCTTTCTTTTTCCTTTTCCCAGGTTTCCTCGTGTATTTGTGATTTTATCTTATTGTGCCATATGCTTTTTGGTAGGATGCCTTAAATGCTTTCTGCGACAAGGTGACAGACAGGCAGTCACACGCACAAACACAGTAGACTTGGCTGTAGAAGAAATCTGGCTTTAAAAAAAAGTGTCAAATCTACCTCTCAAAAGGCAAAGATTTGCTATAATGGGCTATTTAAAAGAATGCGACCTGAGGTCAGGGCATAGTCCTTCAATCCCTTCTAGCCATAATGGCTACTACATGTGCCATCCCTGCCAACCCGATTTTTTTACTTTAATTCATTTCTGGATGCCACCAGCCCTTTCACTTCCTTGTAAGAAGAATAAACTCTGCTAATTTCATGGAAATATGAAATGTCACTAAGCAACATTGTGAATCTAGAAATTCCGGTTTGGATTAGTTCTTGAGCCTTCTGCATTCCTGGTCCTGGAGTAAGCATAGGTAAGCCTCATTGTAACCAGTTCCTCTTGGGGATTTAGATGCGAGTTAAGCTTGCCCTTGCTAAGAAGTGCTGTGTAAGAAGGCCTGGTGATGTTCACATCTTGTCTAACAGAGGTATTTTATAAACTGAGCCCGGCCGCGATGGCACACGCCTTTAATTCCAGCACGCAGGAGGCAGAGGCAGGTGGATCTCTGTGAGTTCGAGCCCAGTCTGGTCAACAGAGTGAGTTCCAGGACAGCCAGGGCTACACAGAGACATCCTGCTTCAAAACAAAACAAAAGGCAACAACAACAATAAAAAAAAGCAACAAATGAAAAAAAAAACCTTTTGTTACTTTTTTTGTTAAGGTTGTCTTTTTTCAGCCAGGCATGGTGGCACGCACATACCTGTAATCCCAAGAAAATAGGGAACTCAGATAGGAGAAGGGTACCCAGTTCCAGGCCAGTTCAGGCAAGTCCCAAAAAGTAGAGCTTGTCTCGAAAAACCATAAACAAATCTTTGTAGTTACATTCCCAGCCCCCGAGTTAGAGAGAGATGGGATCTTTTGGTGATGTTTTGTGTTCTCTATTAGAAAGGGTCTACTCAGATATTCTGTTCCTTTGTATACCAGTCTTTTTCTCTTTAATTTGGGGAGTGTCTGTTTTGAATCTGTGTGCATGTGAGTGTATGTGTATATGTGAGCGCAGGTACCTGTGGAGGACAGAAGAGGCATCAGGTCTCATGGAGCTAGAGCCACAGGCAGCCATGAGTCACTCAACACGGGTGCTGGGAGACTGAACACCCATCCTCTATAAGAGCCGCAGGGGTTCTTCACAGACTAGCGATGCCTCCATCCAGATCTGGATATGTTTTAAAATAAAAGCTTATAAAATGAACCTTTGTGCATTATGAACATAAACTTTGCACACGGTACTAACCTATGGCAGCACCAGTCACTCACGCGGGACTGAATGTGGTGGCTTATTTTTGTAAGTCCAAAACTTCTGAGAATGAGGTAGAAGGATCACCACAAGTCCAAGGACAGCCTTGGGCTGCCTGATGAATTCCAGACAAACATGGGCTACAACTCGATGTCCTGTCTCAAAACAACCTTCTTGGATAAGAAGTGGAAAAGACTGGAGAGCATGCCCCAATAACCTCAAGACCTCCCAAGAGGCCCCACTCTTAGACAGTTTCCCTGGACCAATCCTTTACTCCATCCACCTGTGAGGATACTTAAGATCCACAGGGAAGCTGGTGAGGTCCACATTTGTAATCCCAGCACTTGAGAGGCTGAGGCAGAGTTCGAGGACTGCTATGAATTCAAGGATGGCCTGGGCTATACTTCTGGGGTCCGGGCAAGGCAAGAGTTCGAGGTCATCCTCAGCTTCATCACGGGTTTGAGATCAGAGTGAACTGTACAAGACCCCGTCTTAAAACAGCAGCAAAGCAAAGTTTTTCTCAGAACATACACACAAGCACTGATTTCTGGACTATCCCGGTAGCTTTTCTACAGCCGCAGCAGCCCTGTGAGGCGGTGACAGAGCACATATGGCCTCACCGCTCACTGCCTCCTGCACCAGCTTTAATTTCGTCTTGCCTCTTGGCCCACGAAGCCTAGAAATCGTTTCCTGGCCTTTGCTAGAAAAGGTTTGCCAAGACAAGGGCAGAAAGAGAAGCTTCAGGAAACCCTCCTAAGGGAGGATAGACAAACGTCCTAGCTAAAGCATAGGGCAGGAAGGGGAAGAGCCTAAAGCGTCCGGACCGGGCCGACAAATGGAGGTGACCTTCCTTCAGCCAGGAGGGTGGGCAGAAGGCGGTGGAGAGAGCAGAGATTGTGGGCTTAGTTTTGACACGTGAGATCCGAGTGCCTGGGAATTGGATCTTGACTCAAATCTGTAGCTTGAGAAAGGAAGTGAACCAGGAAGTGAGGCAAATAAAAACAAACCTTTTATCAGGGGGCGCGCAGAGGAGATACCAAATGGGACAGAGGGAAGTAAGCAGATACTTATGATACTCCATACAGGGGTGGAGGCCTGCAGCTCAGAGGTCGAACATTGGCTCAGCACGTCCAAGGCACTGGGTTTGGTTCCCAGCACCAAAACAAAAAACAAACAAACGAAAACAAATAAACAGAACAACAAAAACCAACCAGCCTCCCCTCCCCCCAAAAAAGCAAAAAATAAAAAACCAACTTCACACATCCAACTACAAAGTTACAATGTCACCTCATGTTCGACTCTGCCAAAGGAAAAGCCAGGCACACCTGCTGGCTACCATTTTCTCCTTCTTCCTGCAGATATAAACACCACCTCAGAATCCTAGCCTCTGCAGGAAGAGGGGAGTCTATTAATTTGTCAGTTAGGGACAGGGGGATCTGTCCCAGCATCCAATCAGAAAGATCTGTCATTTTGACCTCACTGCTGTGGGAAATAAGGGAGCCGATAATAGGAATGCTGTCCCCTGGGGGGCCTAGTAAAAGTCACAATACCATGTAAGTACGCAGGGCGTCCTGGTTAACCACACTCATCCTTTCACCCGTGGGGGCCAGCACAGCCTTCACGTTGAGGATCTACCCAGCCGCCAGACACAAGCTGGGCCTTTTTAGGCTGAAAATACAGGAAGGTAGGTGGTAGCTCATTCACGTTTCTAGGTGGAAGTAGATCTTAGGGATTTGCCCAGTGGTTAACAGATGTCGGGGATTCCTACCGACTTGTTGCTAAGGAAACTTTTGTGAAGATGCCTGGAGTCCACAAAATCCAGAAGCTCTGTTCGATGCTTTAAAGCCTTGCGAGTGGCCTCATGGCCAGGCCAGTGCATGGCATTTTTGCAGGGTGGTTCCTGCTGGGCAGAAACAGACAGTGCTGTAGCCAAAGGTAGATAGATGTTCGTTCGCACAGCAGCGGCTGCTGATGCGGGCCCCCTAATTGAATGGCAGGATGACTCTGTGAAAAATGGCACAATTACATACCTGGGGAGCCACCAGCCCTAATTGTGAGCAAAGTCAATGACCGCCCCCCAAAAAATATTGGCGTGAAGGTCAAAGTCACACCCATTTTAGGTAATTTTCATGTCACATAGAAAAAGGCCCCAGATTAAAATCAATTTATGTACCATAGCAAACATCTCCTGAATGTCAGGCAGCTCGGAGACACTGTGTCCATTAATTAGCAAAGCTCTGGCATGGAAAGGCTGGCCTGGTGCTGATGGCTCAGCAGACAGCCCAGGCTCTAGGGCCAGGCAAACATTTTTTCAGAGTCCAACAGCATCATTTACTATGCGCCTCTATAAAGAAATCGCTGGAATCTTTTTTTTAAAATGTTTTTTAACTCCTAGGATGGAAAATAGAGGAGTAAAGAAGTCTCCAAATCAAAAGACCACACCCACGACACACCTCTCTCTCTCTCTCTCTCTCTCTCTCTCTCTCTCTCTCTCTCTCTCTCTCTTTCTCTCTCTCTCTCTCCCCTCTCACTGGTCCAACAGTTGAGCTTAAGCCTTGTGACCCCCTCCTAATGTGTATCACGTGGTGGCTTCACCATCCTTGAGAGGCCAGAAATGTGCAAATGAACCCCACTCCTGTTTCCAAGCCTGAACCTACCTCCCCTTCCATGCTACTTCCGGGCTATCCCTGTGACTCACTTTGCCAACAGCATGTGGCCGAGTGATGTGCTCAGCCTGAGTCAAAGCCTTAAGAAAGTCCAGCAAGTCATCCCTTTGTCTCCTTGGAAGCTGGCCACCGACTACAAGAGAACTCTAACGACCCTGCAGAAGAAAAGCCATGTGGCAATGCCCTGAAGGAGGAGACACCGTATGGAAAGAGGCCGGACGGAACAACCAGGTGAGTGAATATGGCCCTTCTACGAGTCCAACCCAATGGAGTCTCCCGGACTCAATCCTCAGCTGCCACTTGACTTCAACTCTCTTGGCATAGGAGTCTGCCAAGCTGAACCAACAGAAGAACCGCTCAGCTGTGCTCTGTCCACCCTGAGTCGCACAGGATGGATACCGGGGTGCTTTGTTACCTAGCAATAGAAAACCCAACTCTTCACTGTCCACAGCACAGCCCACTAACTCCCACAGCTACGCCATCACCTCCTGCCACACAATCACACGGGCCCCGACTGAGGGAAGAGGACAAGGAGAGGACACAGAGCTCAAGAATCTCCCTTTGCACCGCCCCATCCCACTGACAAGCACTGTCACAGTCTGTATTTGGCTTACTCCAGTTTGAATGGCTGTAACAGAATACACAGGCTGGGTAATTTATGAAGTGAATTTATTTCTCATGGTTCTGGAGGCCGAGGAGTCTAACATGGAGGTGTCAGCTTCTGTTGAGTTCTTACGGCACCATCACATGGAAGAATGCAGAAAGGGTGATCTCTTAAAGTATACACTGCCACGCCTCTTTAACTGGTATCAATCTCTCTGTGATGCTAGAGCCCTCGTAACCTAAATACCACCTGATAGGGTAGTGCTTCAGTGGTAAGTCCTCAGCACATTCTGGGGACACAGCACAAGCAGAACCTGTCAGGACTAGACCCGCTGGCAGGGACCTCGGCACCACCTGAAGGAAAGCTCTGGAGTGCCTGTATTCCAGTCTTCTCACCCTTCTAAAACCTTTCCCCAAAACTTTGGGTGCTTCTACTGAAGTATTATACCACCCTTTAGGTCTCTGATTTTCCCCAAAGGAAGAGCAGACCACAGGAATTCCTGAGTCTAGTTAGGCCTTCCAGGTTGGGCCAGAGCGGCCCTCGTACCGACTCTAGTACCAGGCCTGACTCTCCAACTCTTCCCTGGGATAGAGAGCCCACCTCTACCTACTTCCCTAGGAGCTGTGCCTATATCCTTGAGGACTGGTAGAAATTGTCCTTCACGTCGGGTCCCCAAGACTATGGAAGTGACCCAGGGCCTGACTTGGAGCTGGTCAGTACCCCACAGCCTCCAGCCTGGCCTCATCTCTTCTGTCCGCTCACTCTTCTTCTCGTGTGTCTCTCAAACAATATCAGTGGAGTTCTCCGCTGCTCCCTTTCTTCGTGGCTCAAGAGACTACCAAGAAAGGCTTTTCCAGCCGCTGTCATTTCAGGGCCTTTATAGACCACAGCCAGCTTTGGGTGTCGCCTGTTAAGCCTGGTTGGGCACTTAAAGGTTTCCCATAGTCTCATACACTAAAGATTCAGTAATCAACCTGTGGCATTCCTAGAAAGTGCTGGAACCTTTGGGAGGTAGGTCCTAGTTGGGGGATGGGGTAGCGGGGAGCTGGGACACTATCCCTCCTTCCTGCCCAGTATGAGATGCTCCTCTTTATCACATACTCAGAATTTAATGGACTAAGAATTGGCCATAAACTGAAAACTCCAAACCCAGGTTCAATATACACCCTTCTTCCTTGTGAATTTGATCCCAGGCGCCTTGCCACAGCAATAGGAAGCTGACCAGCATGGCTCTCATAACTCTGGAGAGAATAGGTTCCCTGAGAAGGGTTACCCCTTAAGTAACCAGGACCCCTGTGGCCAGGGTACCTGGGTCCTATGTTTATCTGTGTGGGCCTAGGTCCTCTAGAGTCCTTCTTCTTAAGCCAGATATTCACTCTATCATTTTTCCTGTTCTTAGGAGTCTTGACCAAAGAGATTGCCCCAATGACCATGTCTTCCGACCTTGCTCCCATCTGAGGCAGCCATCCCCAATGCAGAGCTAGCAGGCCTTTGGGGGTCAGCTTGCAATGCCCCCTCCACAGTGTGTGTTTCCTGCAAAAGCGGACCTCTGGCTTCCCTTTCTTTGTCTGAACCAGGAAGAGATTCCTGGGGAGAGTCTACTTTGCACATTCTTGTCAGTGCCTCACACCCTCCACTAAGATACTTCCTGTTGTCCCCTTTTCCACTAGAGGGCAAAAGGGACACTGTGAGGAAAACCCCATTCTTCAGCCGGGTGCCCATCACCCAGTCCTTCCCCAGGAGGCTGATGGGGCCCGTTCTGTTTCATTTTCTTCCCCTACAGCAGGACCCCTTTCAGAGCCTATGGGCTCACTCTCTGCTTGCTGCTGCTGGGCTTCTGCAGTCTCAGGATCCACACACTTCACACTGCACCCACTGGCTGCTCCCCAACTTACCCCAGTCAGCCCATCCCAGGAGACTCCAGGGCATACCTCCCTTCCCAGCTCTCTGCCCAGTGATCCAGTTTATTCAGATAGGAGGGTACCAACCATCAAGAACCAGATCCACGAACCTCCACGCATGAACCTACATGCTGGTGCTGAGAATTTTAGTATGTGGGCAGTGGGGCCAGGTTCACCCTTGCCTCCATCTCAGCTGGTTAGAGGTGAATTTAAACTTCAGGGTTGGCAGCAGCGGTGCTCCAGAGTATGTGTGTGTGTGTGTGTGTGTGTGTGTGTCTGTCTGTCTGTCTGTCTGTCCATCCCCAGGTTGTTGCTATCTTCCTTTTGGCCCCAGGATTGCAGGTCATATTAAGGATATTGTCACCAACATATCAACCTCAGGGACATGGCCCACCCTTCTTCACATCCTCCACTCTTTTACTGACCTTTGAGTTTCAAAATACTCAAGGAATTTACCCGAGTTGTTAGTGTGCAGATCTGACCCCCTGGAAGACAGACTTGCCTTTCTCATACTGCCATGTCTCCTCCTGTCTGTAAAGTGAGGACAAGGCCAGGTATTGTGGCACAAGCCTGGAACCCCAGCACTCAGAAGCAGAGGCGAGAAGACTGCAAATCTGAAGGTAGCCTGAGCTACGGAGCTAGATTGTGGCTCAAAACAGAGCTTCCTACGTGGAGGACAGTACCCCCACCTTCACAGAAGGGTCAGGAAACTGGTGATGATGCGCATGCCTTGTGTAGGTGTTCCTGGTGGCACCGAGTTGCTATTAATAGATGGGAGGGGTCTGAAAGGTCCCTAAGGACCAGAGACTTCCCAGCTCTCCAAGTGCAAAGGGATGCCGCGGGCACACCCAGGCCATCCCAGTGATAATTCTGCTTTGTCTCCTGGGTCTGTTCATGCTCCCCACCCCCACCCCGCCCAGGAAAAAGCAGGGGCACTCTGTTCTTACAAGTCCCCACCCAAAACAGCTGGCTGAATCCAGCCAGGAACACTCCTCACCAGACGGAATCTCCACATCAGTATTTCCCGGGGAAATGTGGCCACCAAGAGAACTCAAACGTCTTTCAGAGAGCTTTTAGTCAGGAGGCTCAAGGTTTCCCTGTCAGATGACGCTTATAACAACAACAACAATAATAATAATAATTAATATTAGTATTACTCCCTTAGAGATGGACCTGTGAAATGCAGAAAGTCGAATCTGAGCCTCTGCAGAAACAGGTGTTGGGAGCACACCCTGAGTTCCCAGAGACACCTCTACTAAGAGGCCACGAAGCTCATTCCAGCCTTTCGCCCAGGATACTATGGTCCGTTTAGAGCGAGTCTGTTGCCTGGACCTGAGAGAACTATCATGTGCTTCCAGAAGGCTGGGTAAACACCTGATAACGCTGCCACAGGACACTTGTCAGGCCTGCCCAGTCTAAACCATCTAATCCCTATCTCCCCACCTCACCCTGGCCCCAGTCGCATGTAACATTTTTCATTCAAAATTTGCTACTTTGTTCTTAAGTTGGTCCCAGGAGAAGATAAATTTGGTTCCTTATTTAGGCTAGTTCCTACCAAAACCTAAGATTACCTACATGACTGAGGGCGAGGGTTAGTTTAGTCTTTATGGTGACCTCGGGGTCAGCAGCTCAAGGACTGAAAAATACCCCCTCTCTCTCACACACACAAAACACACACAAAGGACTTTAGAAACTTAGGCTCTCACTCAGACTGTGACCATGAGCTCAGTGATTAGAGGCCAGAGAGGCCTCGCAATTGTCACCCAGACAATAAGCAGCCAGCTGACTTGGCTCAGCTGTCCTATGTAGCCTTGGGGCCAAGCCAGATCACCAGGAACAAGTCACTTTAGGGTACTGAGCCTAAAGGAGGGGGCGCTGCCTGCCGTCCTAGCAGTATCCTCGGACAAGCTTGCTGCTCTGCTCAGGCTCACTCACTGCTAACTGGTGCACCTCAGCTGACCAGTAAGTGGGCGGCCCGGGGGAAGTCGGGCAGTCCGCCTCCCATAAAGAATGACTGACCACTGGTTCGCGGGAAAGGCGGGGCTGTGGGGCCACCTTTCGGAGCCCCAATCACCCATCCGTTCGCCTTGCCAAGACCACCGAGCTCGGCGGCCCCTTGGCGGCCCCTGTCATCCGCGGCAGCGCGCCCGCTTGCTTCAGAACTCGCACAGGCAACAAGTTCTCCCTTCCCCCGAGCGGCCACGACGTGCTTGGGAGGCTGGGTACGAGGGGAACACTGCCCACGCCCCAGGGCACCCCCGCACTTTATTCCCCAGAATGCCGAGGTTGGGTGGATAGCAGGTCCTCGACCCCAACCCTAGCCTCTTACCTCCAGCAGCTGCACGTAGCTGGCGGGGAACCAGCCACGGAGCCCGTCGTCCTTCTCGCCTTCCCACCAGCCGCCGTCCGGGACCTGGAGCAGCGTGAGCAACTCGCCCGCAGCAAAGCGTAGTCCCTGGCTGTGCCGCTCCCCGGAGAAGGGGTACAGGGTCCGGCAGCGGGCGCCGGCCATGGCCCTGGCGCCCGGGCTCACAGTGCAGCCCGCATTCCTGCCTAGCCCCGCGGGCTGGCCAGAGGTTGCGCGGGGTCCGAGGCGCCCGGTGCTCCGGGCTCCTGCGCTCTGGGCGCGCGCCGTGGCGGGGCAGCGCAGGGGTCTCTGGGCCTCCGGGCTACAAGCGCTGCTTGCAGGGAAACGGACACTCGCCGTCCGCACTGGCTCCGTGGGCTCCGCGGGCTCCGCGGGCTCAGGAGCGCTAGCGGCGACGCCCCCGGGCCGGGCGGCTCTGCGGTCCCCGCGCCGGGCGGGGGGCGGGGCTCAGGGGGAGGAGACCCAGGGGCCGCGGGCTCACAAGACAACTTCCCCTGGCTGCTTCGGCCGGGGACGTCCGAGTGCACTGAGAGGCGCAACTGCCCCGGGAGGTGGTGCTCAGAGCATCCCCCTCGGCGGGGCTCGTCCGAGGTCAGCGGAGTCCGGGAAGACACCGAGCGAGCGCGCGCGCTGACGGCCGGTGGCCGGGCGGAGACTATCTCGAGGCGACCGGGGCGGGCAAGGGGCCGGGCCAGACCGGCCACGCCCGCGGAGGGCCGGGCACTCCCCAGCAGAGGGGCTCCCCGGCGACCCGCCACCCTGAGCCGCTGGAATGGGAACGCCCCTCAATTCCTCCGGTTTGGATCTGTGGTGGGTGACAGGCGGCGCTGCCTCCCAGGTGTCTGCTAGGGAATCTGTTTGTGACCATCTTTGTAGTGCATGAAGCCTGGTTGAACTTGACTCACAGGAAACTGAACAATGGATAAAGACAGGTTTGAAGGCTGGCGCCGAGGCCGGGAAGCTCGGTGACAGCATGTAACACCAGCGCGGGGGCGGGGAGGGGGGCACGACTCGCCATGCAGATATGAGAAGTCCCGGTTAGTAGGCTTGGAATACGACCAAAGCGGCTAAACATTGCAAAGGCTAACTAAAAAGGAGAGCAAACACCTTTTCAGCTTCGTGGGAAATGGTCAGCGGGCGGGAGGGGGGCGGGGGGGGGCGGGGGGCGGGCGGGGGAGTCATGGTCTAGCCCTCCTGAATTCAAGATGGGCCTGCTGAGGAGTATCCATCAGTTTAGTCAGCTACCAGATATCAGTAGGGGCTTGCCCTGTTCCCTGAAGCGTCTGAATAAAAGTCTGCCCTTGGGACTCTAATGAACCTCAGGTGCTGAAGAAGTGTATCTTAAGTCAAGAGTACAGAAGGAAAGGGCCTATTTCTTTGCTAAACTTAAAAATTAAAGTACATTTCCTAACCTGTGATAGCTGGACCCTTCACTATCAATGTTATAATCAGTTGAGCAACCCTAATCGAAAAATCTAAAGTACAAAATCCAAACATTGTCACTGCTAAGAGGATGTTACGGTGGAGAAGACCACAGTCCCAGAAAACGACAGTGGAGAAGATGATGGCGCATCTGTAACCCTGGCCCGAGAGGTAAAAGCTAACGGATGAGAACTCCAGGTTAGAGTGGCCTGAGAGGAGAAAGAGGAGAGGAACAGAGAAAAAGGAAGAGGGAGGGAAAGAGAGAGGAAAAAAATATAGCTGCAGATATTGTATAAAGTTACATTTGAGCTGTGTGTATTAATTTAATGTTAGACTTGAACCATAGTCCCAAGACATCACATTACATCCTTGCAAATTCTCAGCGTTTTTGATCCCAAGCTTTTCTTTTCCTTTACTTTCCTTCTCCCCCGCCTTGAGACAGGGCCTTAATATGTAGCCCTGGCTTATCCGAAACTGTGTAGACCAGGCTGTCTTCTAACTCACAGAAATCTGCCTGCGTTTACTTCCCACCATGCTTTTCCAATAAGGCTATTCAGCCTATAGTTCTTACCAGCTATTTTCCCTCCTTGCTCAGTAACCTTGGGTGGTTTCTGGTAGCCTATTCAGCTGGGAATAAACCTCTCAGCATTTTAGAGTAGGTTATCCATGGCGAAGTCAGTTCAGTAACAGGCACAGAAAACCTTAAATTCTTGCATAAGTGCCTGGGCTTTGGATCAGGTCCCTTTAGCTCGGTGGTTCTCAGTCTTGGCAGGACACTAGAACCATTCCTGTAGGTTTTCAAAAGCCCTCATCTGGGTCCACTCTAACTTTGAGAGGATCCCTTGAGACATAGTCTGCATTGAAGCCACCTCACCTAGGTAGAATCCCCAGCCTAGACATCCCGACAAGTGCTCCAGTGCTAAAGTGCACGCCGGATGACTTCTGTTTGTCTAGGACTTATGGGGAGCAAAGGTTGCAGCCCAGCTGCCATTAAGACTCCTATAGAGAAAATAGTTGCTAAACTGGCGTCAAGTCTTCTGCCTGTAATCCCAGCATTCAGGAGGCCAAGGCAGGGGGACCACCAAAAAGTTCCCAGTCAACTCGAGTGACCTAGTGATGTCCAAGCCTGTGTGGGCTGCAAGGTGTGAGTTAGTCTCAAAAAGACAAAACACCAGACAAAAGTAACAGCAACAAAAGGTTGCTAAAAATATCAACTGCGCTCAACAAATTTCAACGAAATTCAAACACCCTGTTCTCAGGTGCATGGCTTTCTGCAAACTGTCCATATTTGATGATATGGCCTGGTTTAGTAAGAAGAACTGACTGGTTTATGGCCATCCAAACCGAGTCTCCACAGCATCCAGAATTCTTGGGCACCAAATGACCTATCTCAGGCATTGCCACCCATGAATTATGTAAAGATGTACACATTAAGAGGGAAGAAATTGAATTCAAAGGGTGTGACTTGCCTTTGGTCATATGGCCAGTCAACCACGAAACAAGATTTTGAACTGGGGTTTGGCTTATTGTACCTGGAGTGTTGTTTCTTCTAGCCTACTCTGCCTATCAGGCCATGCAGGCGCCTTGGATGGATGGGGATGTAGCTCAGTGGTACAGTTGCTTAGCATGGGCAAGGTGCTGCGTTCCACCCCCAGCATCAAGAGAAAGCAATGTAGACCCCAGAGATCACATCCAGGAGTATCCTACCTGGACCTGGGTGTGGTAAAGCAAACTCAACACGCAGGAGTCTGAGGCCAGGCTGGGCTACATAGTAAGACAAAAGGGACAGGGGACAGGAAGACAGGAGAGGCAGGGGTGGGAGATAGAAGAGGAGAGGAGAGGAAGGAAGGGGAGGCATAAAGGGAAAGAAAAGAGGCAGGAGGGAAGGGTTCTGTAGGGCAAGACTCTGAAGAGAGAAAATGCTGGGTAATGTGCCGTGTCAGTCAGTATAGAAATAAGTCGAAAATAGCAGAGAGTGGCCCTACTGTCCAAAATAGAGGTGGAACAGCCAGGCCTGGGGACACAGCCTGAGACAGTAAAATTGTCTGTAGTTTGAACTCAGTCTGGACTACAAAATAAGATGCTACCTTCAGAAGGAGAAAACACAAGGGAGCTGAGACTGCAGCTCAGTTGCTGAGGATATCAAGTTGACAGAGTGCTTGCCTCAAATGCACAAAGGTCTAGATTCCACCCAGCCCCTCACGAACCTACGGTGGTGGCTGGTGGTGTGCACTTGTAATGCCAGCCCTCGGGAGGCAGAAACAGGAAGACTACAAGTTTGAGGTCGACCTGAACCATAAGGTGAGACTGCTTCTGGAAGCCAGTGCCTGCAACACACAGCATGTGCAAGGGCCTCGACTCAGTCCCTAGTGCAAAAGAAAAGGGAAAGGAGGAAGGGAAATGTACACCCACACACAACCTGTGTGACATCATAGCAGCCTAAGAACCGAATGTGGAAGTGACCCCAACGCCTGCTGCTTCATGCCAGACAACATTCTGGGAGTCTATCTACACAACATGCCACAGAATAAGGTTACTGAGCTGTGAAAACAATGGAAGACCGACGCGTGCTCCGGCAAGGACAAACTTCAAAGTGACTACGCGAAAGCTTCCAGATGTGAAAGGCCATGAGTTCTATGATTCTTTTATATGAAGTGTCCCCAGAGGCAGATCCATAGAGACAGTAAATAGATTGGTGGTTGCCTGGGGACAGGAGTAAGCAAAGAAACACAAGGTTTCTTTTGGGGTAGTGAAAATACGCCCAAATTAGATTATGGTAATGCTTGCACAATTTGGTAAATCGCTGGATTGTACACTTGAAACAAGTAGAGTTTTGGAATGTAAAGTACACCTCAAAGCTGTAACATGAAACAAAAATAAATACACATCAAGGCCTCTTTCACCTAGTCAGTATATTTTTCTCCACCTCTGCATACTAGTGCATTCAGCAGCAGCCCAAGGACGTGTCGAGTCCACACTGTAGCTGGCATTGTGGGGTACTCGGTAAATCCACTCTGTAAGCTGGGTACCGTGGGACACTCCTGTAAATCCACTCTGGAAGCTGGGCACTGTGAGACACTCTTGTAAGTCCACACTGTAAATTGGACACTGTGGGACATTCCTCTAAGTCTATGCTGTTAGTCAGGCACCATGGGACACTCCTCTATGTCCACTCTGTAAGCTGGGTACCATTGGACACTTCTCTATGTCCACTCTGTTAGCTGGGCACTGTGGGGCACTTCTGTAAGTCCACGCTATAAGTTGGGCACTTGTGAGACATTCCTCTAAGTCCATGCTGTTAGCCAGGCATGGTGGAACACTCCTCTACGCCCACTCTGTTAACTGGGCACCATGGGACACTCCTCTATGCCCACTCTGTCAACTGGGCACTGTGGGACATTTCTCTGTGCCCACTCTGTTAGCTGGGCACCATGGGACACTCCTCTATGCCTACTCTGTTAACTGGGCATTGTGGGACACTCCTCTATGCCCACTCTGTTATCTGGGCACTGTGGGACACACCTGTGATCACAGCACTTGGTATCATGAGTCCTGATGATCATGAGTTTGAGGACATCTTTAGCTATATTGCAATGTCAGGTCAACCTGGCTTATGTAGCAAGACCCCACCTCAAAAACAAACAAAACAAATGTGTTATGTATTCTTGATCTCAAGGAATAAAGAGATTTAAGAGGAGTCAGACAGTGACAGCACAAGCCTCTAATTCCAGCACTTGGGAGACAGAGGCAGGTGGGATCTCTGTGAATTCGTGATCAGCCTTGTCTACGGAACGAGTTCCAGGGCAGCCAGAGCTGTTACACAGAGAAACCCTGTCTTGAAAAGCCAAAGCCAAAACCAACCAATAAACAAACAAACAAACAAATAAACAAACAGTGAGGTAAGAATTCCTTTAGAACCATTAAGGAAAAAGATGGATGACTGTCTTAGTTGATTTTGCCTTACTATAACAAAACAGCAGAGTCTTTATTTTATAAAGAAAGTAGTGAGGGTAGCACACACTTGTAATTCCGGCACTCAAGAGATTGAGGCAAGAGGATTGCTATGAGTTTGAAGCCAGCTTGACTTATATAGTGAGTTTTAGGCCAGCCAGAACTACATAATGGAACCTGTTTCAAAAGGAAAAGGAAGATAAGAAGGAGGGAGATCATGAAGGAAGGAAGAGAGAGAGGAAGAAGAAAGAAAAAGAGACAGACAGACAGACAGACTTACTCTGACCCACAGGTCTCCCCATAGCCGGGAGATGGCATCTGGTGATTTCTGGTGAGAGCCATTGCTTTCCAAGCAGGGAAGAAAGGATGTGTGAGATCACGTGGTAAGAGAAGGCACCAAGGAAGCCAAACTCAACTCAATAGCAGCAGGCCTTGAGGTCTAGGCCTGAGTCACCTCATCTACTCTCAACAAACCTGTATTGGGGGGTGGTGAGCTGGCTCAGCAGGTAGAGGTGCTTGCTGCTAAGTTTGACTACCCAAGGTTTAATCCCCAGGATCTACATGGTAGACCCTCACATACTAATGATGACTTTTAAACACCCACTCACAATGAATAAATACATGTGATAAAAACAAACAACAAAAACTTGTGTTGAACTGGGGCTGCGCCTCTGTAGCAGAGTACTTCCCTTGCAGGCATGAGGCTTAGGTTCAGTTCCTAGGTTCAAGTCCTTAGGTTCAGTTACTTACCTGGCGGGGGAGAGGGGAGATATTATGAAAAGTGGTTTCCCACAGCTATTTAGCCATTGCATTCCAGATGCACTGACCATTTTCCCAAACGAGGGAAAGTGAGTTACATTTTGCGGTAGTGAACTACTGTGTTTACTCTCTAATCTATTGCATTAAAAGAATTTAAGTTGAAAGAATGTTAGCTGGAAGTAGTGGCACATGTCTTAATTTCAGTGCTCCAGGCAGAGGCAGGTGAATTTCTGTGAGTTCCATGTTAGGCCAATCTAAGACCATCCCTGTCTCAGAGAGAGACAGAGACAGAGAGAGATAGGGAGGGAGAGAAGGAGAGAGAGAGAGAGAGAGAGAGAGAGAGAGAGGGAGAGAGAGAGAGAGAGAGAGAGAGAGAGAGATTGACCCTTTAATCATCAAGAAAAGCAAAGCACAGTCCCAGGAGACTCCACTATACATCCATTTATAGCAGTGATGCTAGAAACAAAGCAAAATGTAGATGGATGTTTCTGTTCTACCTGGTCCCACAGCCATTCAGTCCCAAAGAAACACACAGAAGCTTATATTGATTATAAACTGTTTGGCCGATTAGCTCAGGCTTATTATTAACTAGCTCTTACAACTTAATTAACCCACAATTCTTGTCTATATTTAGCTATGTGGCTTGGTGCCTTTTCTCAGTGCAGCATTCTCATCTTGCATCCTCAGCAGGTGACTGCTCTCTGCCTTCTTCTTACCAGAATTCTCCTCATCTGGTTGCCCCGCCTATACTTCTTGCCTGACTACTGGTCAATCAGCATTTTATTAAACCAATATGAGCGACAAATCTTTACAGTGTACAAGAGCATTATCCCACAGCAGCAAAATACACACACTAGAATAAAGTGGCCTAGTCGGGATTCCCACACTCTAGTCACAGCCCCTGGGAAAACTGATAGTAGTTCACAAAGCTGATTAGGACATCCTCTATAGTTTATCACGTCCCTTTCCAAAAGACATTTGTCTGAGATGTGCTCATATACTCACCAAGATACATATATTAGTGAGGTTTGTACTGCCGTGACAAAATATCTGAGATGGTGAATCTCTATGGAGAAAAGGAGCTCTTCGACTCATGATTCAGTCTGTGGTATGCTGGCATCACTGCTTTTAGGTCCTCTGGTGGTGCCACTCATCCTGGCGGCAGGGTGTGATGGAAGAGGATGCTCACCGGCATCCAGGAAGCAGAGGGGCAAGGGAGAAAGAACCAGGGCACCAAAACCCCCATGAAGGTCTAGCCTCTTCCCAATAGACTCATCTCTACAGATTCCCCAACTCCAAGGAGTGCCACAGGTTGCCACCCATGGGCCTTTGGGAGACATTTACCCAAACCCCGGGGCAAGTCAGCAACATTTGCAGTAGGACCATTCATGCTTGCTCCAAACTGGAAGCAATCTGACCTCTGTTTACAGTGGGATGTATACACTGGGATGAGTTCAGAGAGGAGAGAACTCCACTCGCTGAGAAAGAGCAAAACACTGCCATGGGACAGGATGAGCCCACAGATGCATCGTGGGCCAGGGAAAGCCACGCTTTCAAGAATGTATACGGGGTGACTCAACTCATGAAACTTCTAAAAGTGAGAATAGTGGTGAAGTAGGGGACAACCACTGAAGATGATGACACCACTACAGGGCATTCAGGAAGTGTTCTGACACAGCTCTTTCCTTGCACACAGCCCAGGCCAATTTCTAGTTCCTGTTTTATCTCCCTCAGCTTCCCAAGTTCTGGAATTACAGGTGTGCACTAGTACCCTTGGCTAATTGCCTACTTTAAAAATTAGTACATTTTATTCATGTATTCATTCGCTAGCTTGTTTTTTTTAATTGTGTGTGTGTGTGTGTGTGTGTATGTGTGTGTGTGGTCATGTGTGTTTTTGCACATGTGCACGCAAGTGCATGTAAGTGAATGCTGAGGCACAGGTATGGAGGTCAGAGCACAACTCTCCGCAGTCAACACTTTCCACCATGTGGGGCTTGGGGATTGAACTCACGTTTTCAGGCTTGGTGGCAGGTGCCTTTACCTGCTGAGCCATCTCACCTGTGCATATAGAATGCACTTCTTCATCCATACTATCCTCACTGGTACATTAGTTTTGTAGATGCTGCATTTTAATGCAGTTTGTTAAACAAACAACAACAAAAATACTGTCCCTGCATCAAAGAACTTAAAATGGTGTCATGGTTTGCTTTCTGTTGCTGTGATAAAGACCATGTTCAAAAGCAACCTGGGGAGGAAAAGTTTATCTCGGTTTACAGTTTATAATCCATCACTGAGGGAAGCCAGGGCGGAAACTCAAGGCAGGAACCTGGATACAGAAACTGAGGCAGAGGTCATGGGGACTGCTGCTTACTGGCTTGCTCAGCTTGTTTCCTGATTCACTCAGGACCACCCACCCTGGGCACCATCTGCAGCGGGCTGGGTCCTCCTGCACTAATCATTAATCAAGAAAACATTCCGCAGACTTGCTTACAGGCAGTCCAATGAAAGCATTTTCTCGACTGAGGATCCCTCTTCTCAGATGACTCCAGTTTGTGTCAAGTTAACATAAAACTAGTCAATGTAAATGGAGATGGCAAGAGTCATCAAATGTGTTATCTATGCACTTTCGTCATGACGACTCCCAAATATCACAAGCAACATAATACAAGTAGATATGTACCTATTAATCACATTCTAAGCACAAAGTCACTATAAATATAATTTCACTAAAACATTAATGGGATTAGATATTTCTTTCTTTAAGATTTATTTTACTCATTTGAAAGCACTGTAGTTTGTTCTGTTTTGTTTTATATTGTTTTGATGTCGTCTCAACTACGTAGCACTGCCTGGCCTGAAACTCACTGTTGCAGACGATGCTGGACTTGAACTCACAGAGATCCCCTTGCGTCTGTCTCCAGAATGCTGGAATAAGGCATACACTTGCCTATCATGTCCAGAAAATTCATATTTTGGAATCACGAATTTAGAGAAAATAAATGGAAGTGGGTGTGGTGGCTCAGGTTTGTCATCCTAGCCCTTGGGCGGCTGATGCAGGAGGACTGCTGCAAGTTCCTGGCTGGTCTAGGTTACATAGGGGCTCTGTCTCTGCAAAGCACAGTGTGAAGCAAAGCGAAGCAGAGGGCCTGGTTGGTTTCCTATTTGGAGTGCAGGAGGAAGCTGGCACTGGGCGTGGTAAAGAAAGCAAAGTGCCCCACCCTCAACGCCTCCTCTGGAGCCTCAGTCAGATGGCCCAACTCAAGATCCCAAAACTTGTGTATGCAAGAATCACAGCGCAGGACCCGAAACACGGGTCAGTGGCTAAGATAGCAGCTGCTATTCAACAGTAGCTCTAGCACCAAGGATTCTAGTGTCCTTTTTTGGCCTATGAGAGCACCCAAATGCACACACACACACACACACACACACACACACACACACACGCACGCACGTGCGTGCATGCGTCCACTCAAGACACCCTCTTCTGGCCTATGAGAGCACCCACATACTCTTACATGCACACACATACACATGACACCCGCTTCTGACCTGTGAGAGCACCCACATACACTTACAGACACACACATACACATGACACCCTCTTCTGGCCTATGAGAGCACCCACATACTTTTACACGCACACACACACACACACACACACACACACACACACACACACACACACAATATCTCCATGAGTTCCAGGCCATCGGGTTGTGCACCGAGAACACTATCATTTGTAAGCTGGTAACCCTTTCTATTGGGATCTTATTTGGCCAGGCCCACCACCCTTTAAAACGAGAAAGTCAGGTTCAGTGGCTGAGTCATGTGACCCCAGCACCCAGGAGGCTGACCTCGAACACCTTTTTCTTCTGGCCTCCACCTCCCAAATGCTGAGCTTACACAGGTGTCCATCACACCAGTCTTGGTGAAAATCTTACTTGGCTGCATTTGCAGCCTGGGATGAGCCACACTTTGAACCTTGAATACGTCTATCCTTCCCAAATCTTGCCTACGCATGAAGACAAGAGGCCTGGAAGTTGGAATTCACTCTTCAGGTAGACCAACCGTAACTGGATGGATCTAAGGTGGCAGCCAGCCTCACCTGACGACTTCCAGTTTCACTATCCTGCCATCTGCATGCCAAATGAATCCACCACTGCCCCAGCCTCCATTAACGGTCAGCAGTCGCCTTGGCAAGGGCTGAGAAGAAAGTCAGAGAAACGAAGGGCAGGAGTCCCACCCATTTCTAGGAAACACATGAACGTTCTTCCCCTTTTTAAGCTCATCTCCGTCTCTCATTTCTTTTACTTGGCACACTAACCCAGACCTCCAGCCGAAGGGTTGAGAAGTTGATTCCCTCCCCCCCATTTTACATTTTAACTTTGTTTACAGGTGTTAATTTGTCAGAGTCAGACATGAGGCTGTATACCTGTAATCCTAGCACTCAGCAGATGGAGGCAAGGGGGTCAGGTGTTCAAGGCCATCCTTGGCTACATATCGATTTTGAGGCTAGCCTGGGCTACCTAAGCATCTGTTTAAAAAATTGATTCATGTGTCTGTCTCTCCTTGACTTCTCTTATTCTTGGAAGAATTAATGTCTATACTCCTCTCTTGGCTCTGTGGTCTTACTGGTTTCATGGTTCCCTGAGGGAAGAAGAGCCCAGTTGGAGAGCAAAAACTAGTAATAATTTCACTCATAAAACAGAATATGTGTTCAATGAACCCAGGAGAGGCTCCTGATAGTTTATAGATAGAAAAGAGGCAAAACAAGAAAAGATTGGTGGGGTTGGCTGAGAGAGTGCTTGCCCAGCAAGGGCAAGGCCCTGGCTTTGGACTCCAATACAGGGAGAAGAAAACAGAAAAAGACTGAGTTTTTCAGTTACTTGCCTTTTGAGGTGGCAGCAGAGTCAAGACAAGAGAAAAAGAACCCAGAGTCGCTTGCACGTAAGCATGGGTCACTCCCTGTGGTTAAGGTCAAGAAAAAGCCATTATCTTTCTGACTGAAGCTGTTGGGGACTTTGGCTGTTATCACTCTGATTTCTGAGGTCAGTTAAGAATCTGGAGGGAGGTGGCAGGAACTTTAGCGTGAGTAACTCCATTTTGACTTCTTTAGTGGGAGGGGTGGTCTGTTGGGGCCAGTACAGCAGACTAATCTAGAGCAATGGATTGGGAGTAATATTAACAGATAAATGACAAAAGAAAGAAAGAGAGAAAGAAAAAAAGAAAATGATGGGAACTGGAGAGACAGAAAATAAGAAAAAGTGAGGAGGGACAGAGAGAGAGAAAGAGAGAGAGCAGAGAGAGAGAGAGAGAGAGAGAGAGAGAGAGAGAGAGAGAGAGAGAGGCTCACTTTTTCATTGCCTTCACATGAGGACTCTTAAGACAGAACAAATTTTAGCCTTAAGGCTTCTCCTTCCAAAGGGGGTGATTGAAGCGGTACTTGGATGAACCAAATTAGTTGTGGGGCCAAAAATAACATTTAGAAATTAAAGTCTGGGGATAAGGGTGTAGCTCATTAGTAGAGACTTGCCTAGCATGTCAGGGGCCCTGGGTTCAATCGACAGCAGTGACAGAAAAAAAAAAAGGAAAAATAAAAGGAAAATTAAGTCTGTCTTTTAAGTAGGGGACTTCTGTCTCTATCCTATCCTACTCAGCCTGGAAAGACAGAATTTAGACTGGCTCCTGGGGAGAAAATAAAAACAGACTATTCAACAAGGCTCAGAGGAGACAGAGACCAAGCCACAGAAAAGTCTCTAGTGTCCAGATCCAGGACCAACTTGAAGGCATTCATTAGCATTATCTGAAGCACGAGAAATCTGCCCCCAAGACGACTGATCCCTTAGAAGCCCTTGGGACACTTCAGCAGGTCTTGAGCTGCCCATCCCAGGACCTACAACAGACGCATCCTCAAATCTCGCAGACCAGCACAGAACAACCTTGTCTGTTTGTTTCAGCGTGCTCCCCATCCCCCTCAAACAGACCATTCCTGACTCCTTTCTGAAGTAGCACTGGGTGGAAGCTGCCGTTTTCATTTGTAGAAGGTCCACCTCTACCAAGGGGGTGAAAAGTTGAGCGGCTTGGTGTCTTAGCTAGGGTTTCTATTACTGTGAAGAGACAGCATGTCCACAGCAACTCTTATTAATGAACACATTTAATTGGGGTGGCTCACTTACAGTTTCAGGTGTTCAGTCCAGTGTCATCATGGTGGGTGGCATGCAAACAGACATGATGCTCAGGAGAAGTGGCTGAGAGTCCTACATCTTGTAGGTAACAGGAAGTTGACTGAGACGCTGGGCAGTATCCTGAGGTTAGGAAACCTTAAAGCCCAAATCCACAGTGACACACTTCCTCCAACAAGGCCATACCCACTCCAACAAAGCCACACCTCCGAATAACGCCACTCCCTCTGAGATTATGGGGACCAATTACATTCAAACTACCACATTGGGGTTAACATAAATCCATGGAGGTTCCAAAATAAAACTTAAAAACCTGGAATGAATGACCTGGTCATAGGTTCTCCACTTGGTCTATGAAAAGGGAACTGGCTGAGGAGGATTGTCAGAAATAGACAGGCTCTTTCTCTGAACAAAACCCTACCACAAGGCTCTATTCTTCTGAAAGCTAAAAATAAATTCAGAATTAATCACAACAGAGAATGAACCATCTCTTCAATGACTATAATTAGCTCCATTTTTTAATGAAGCTTCAAATAATGAGGCCCATCCAAGTCCCAAATTTTTTGCTTACTAATCACATGCCCATGGTAAGGAGCTGCACCCTTCCTGCCTCAGTTACCTCAGCTATAGAATGGGGTTGGGTACCTGTTGTCCAACGCCATGGATGAGATGCAGGAACCCAGTGAGGAGGTCAAGGGTTGGCTTTCTGTATTGAACTGGCTGGTTTGGGGCATCAACTTGACACAAGTTAGAGCTATCAGGGAGGAAGGAACCTCATTTGAGGAAAGGCCTCCATGAGATCCAGTGTGAGGCATTGTCTCAATTAGTGACCAGTGTGGGTGGACCCATCACATAGTGGGTGATGTCATCCCTGAGATGGTGGTCCTGAATTCTATAAGAAAGCAGGCTGAGCAAGTCCTGTGAAGCAAACCAGCAAGCAGTACCCCTCCATGACTTCTGCATCAGCTCCTGCCTCCAGGATCCTGCCCTGTTTGAGTTCCTGTCCTTACTTCCTTCAGTAATGAACAGCAATATGGAAGTGTAAGTCAAATAAACCCTGTCCTCACCAACTTACCCTTTTGTCATGGTGTTTCACTGCAGCAGTAGAAACCCTAACCAAGACATGGATCATCCAGGGTATGTGGAGATAGAGGCCAAGCAGAAGAAATGTCTTGGTTAAAACCTCCGAATTAAAAACCAAAACTGTCTATGAAAGCTTCCAGGCCTGGCAGGTAAGGAAAGTCGACAGTGCAAAACAAGTCTTATCTCAAAGGAGACAAGAAATTGTTTATTCTGGAGTCAAACGTGAATGGCCATGGATGGATTGGGAACACAGATTTCAGTTACCCACAATTCTATGTTCCACCATGGTAACAGTTTGTTTAAGCTTTTGTAGTACAGAACAAAGTCTTAAGTAAAGACACTTTTAAGACATACTGGGTTAATAAAATTACTTTCAAAAAAAAAAAAAAGACATACTGGGGAAGGTGGTGGGATAAAGCAAGGTAGGGGAAATCTCCACTCTAAGCCTTGGCTTTTATCTGATAATGCTCTTAGGATTTTGGTTGGCAGGGGTAAGGAAGAAGGTCTATTTGTAAATTCCAAAACATGTGCCAATTGCTTGCAAAGCTGCTAACTCACACACAGAGGAGAGCAATGAATGTCTGTGACGAAGACTACAAATGCCCCAGAGTAGTTTGGTTCTGGACTTGAAACATTTCAATCTCTCCTCACCGCAATCATTGAATCCCTAATCATTTGGTCAGCCTTGCCAAAGGGTTAGTGGGAAATGTAGTTTCTTTTATGCACAAGCATCTTTACTCTTCTGTGCCTTTGAGGCCCAGATGGGTGAGGAAATAAAATGTAGTTTGACATTCACCTTGGCTCCCCATCAGGTTTCCTTTGCTAAACAAAGGTTTCCTAAGCCCTTCCATGGTCACCAGTGTAGTGATATTTTATTTGTATTTTAATTTTTTGCCTGAAGATCAGAGAGTAAAAGAGTCACCCTGGTCAGCCTTACAGACAAGGCAGTGGTGACACACACATTTAATCCCAGTAGGCACACTAGTTTGTCATAGAAACTGGGTGGTGCAAGTCTTTAAACCCAGCCTTAGAGAGGAATATAAGACGGGAGGAGACAGCTCTCACACAGTCTCATTCTAAGATTCCTGGAGGCAGGATCGCCATTTCAGACTCAGGTAGAGGTAAGAGTCAGTGGCTGGTTGTTTTGCTTTTCTGACCTTCAGGTTGAACCCCAACATCGGTCTCTGGGTTTTTATTAATTGTGCTATACACCAGAAGGTAAGACTGTGAGTTGCAGGGGCTACCACATGGAAACCTGTGGATTGGGGACAGCAGCTGCCCTGAGACAAATTCTCACAGAACCATGACCTGGAAGGAGTCAGTCTACAAGGCACAAGCTGTTAGCCAAGGCCATTTTATAAAGCGCTCTCATTTCATTCAAGTTTACGGTGATAGTTCCAGAAACTGAACTGGGTTTCTAGAATTAAACAAAATCTCTTTCCTTAGATTCCTAGCCACCTCCAACCCCGCACCACCACTACTGACCCAGCTTCACACTGGCTGCCTCTAGAGATGTATATCAATCACCCACACCCCTTAACTCACTGCTCCCTGGTTACCTACCTCTAAGCACCCCTAACAATGGACAACCACTGCTCCTCAAGGAAACCTTTCAACCCCTTTCCTTTCCTTTTTCCGCCCTGTAAGCAGACAGGAGCAGACTCAGATTCCTACACCAAATTCCTACTCTGCCCTGTTTTACTCCAGAATAGACGCCATTGCTGCCCTTATGTTGTTGGTTTTCTGTCTGTCTTTCCTTCTTGCCGGCTGACCACGCATCAGCCGCTCCCTTAGGTTTCTATGGCTGTGATGGACACCATGATCAAAAGCAACTTGAGAAGGTAAAGCTTTATTTTACCTTACAGCTTAGAGTCCTTCGTGAAGGGGGGTGGGGGAAGGAACTCAAGGCAGGAACTGAGAGGCAGGAGCTGAAGCATAGACCATAGAGCAATGGTGCTAACTGGTTTGCCCAGCCTACCTTCTTATATAACCCCAAACCACCTGTGTAGGGGTGATATGCCCACAGTGAGCTGGACCCTCTCACACAAAAACACCCTGTTGCCCTCTGGAGTAGCTTACAGACAGTTTGAGAGAGGCAGTGTCTCAGTCAAGGTTCCTCTTCCTAGACAACTCTTGTGTCTAGTTGACCAAAGCCAATCAGGACAGTGGCCCTTTTGGAGAAGCAAAGTATGGACTTCCCAATAGGACCCCCCACCCTGCTTTTTTCACTCTCTCACCTTTCTCTACCCCCCAACCCCACCTCAAGGAACCCAGAGAGAGGCCATCTCATTACCTTCCTGGCATCCACCACCAGCTGATTCCACTTTGAGGGAGTTTTGAGGTTTTTCTCCCTCCTTTGGAAGCTCTTCCATTTGGACCACCCACAAGATGGATTTCTCAGGAATGCTGGCACTGAGTGGAAACTTCCAGAGGTCATGCAGCGGGTCCTTGAGAGAACCGGTGAAGACACCACACTTCCTTTCAGGGCATGACAAACCTCCTCAGAACATGGACAACCTTCCTCCACATCAGTCAGAAAGGGGCATCTTTGACTGCCAGATTCAAAGAGACTTTGAACTTCTCCTCCAGCACAACGGAAAGCAGGCTGAGGTTCCAACATGCAAATTTTTATCTACACCCCCACCCCTGTCAACTGTGACCCCTCTCTTCACTCATCTTGCTTTGTCTTTCAGGTTCTCTTCTCCATGAGTAGCCTCCTCACCAGCCTCCTAAATACGGCCACTCTTCTGCTAAATATGGTTCCTCTTCTGCTAAATATTGCCCCTCTTCTGATTTACCTTCTTCCTTGGACTTTGGTCCCGCAGACCAGAACTCTCCTGCCACCACCTCCTCCCAAGGATAACCCTTCCCCCAGCCTCTGCTCCTTCTCCTCCTGGTCCACCCAGACTCGCCTCAAGGATACCATCTTCCCTACCTGGCCCCAACCTTTACCCACCTTCTGCCCTTCCACCAAGACTTTCCTACCCACACCCCTCTTTCTTCAGTACATCCTCACTCTCATTCATTGCTCTTTTCACAAACTCCCACTCTGAAAGTCTCCTGGACCGGAGGGCCCCATGCACAGCCGTGTCCTCCTTTTCCTTGTCGATCTCTCTGAGAGAGGAAAGCTTCTGGGCTCCCTTGTCTCTGGCTCTAACATTTATTACAAAGAATCCCAATGTCTCTACAGTCCTATGACCAAACTTGGCATGGCAGGTCTGTCACCTTGACATCCACCCTGTCTTCTGAGGACAGGTAGCACATCTGGATGGCAGCTCAAGTACACATCAACACTGGTCTATACTAGAATCATAACCCAGCCTGTGCTGGGAAGCTTCACACGGCTCCCCACTGGAATAACCAGCAGTTCAAACAATCTCCAAGGAGGACCAGAGAAGGTAATGGGTGAATAGGACCAAAATGCATTGTACCTATGGATGAAAATGTCATAATAAAATTCATTAGTATGTATAATTAATATATATTAATAAAAAAGGTGGGTTTTGGGTTTTTGGTTTTTAGAAAGGGATTAAGATATAATTCAGTGATAGAGCATCTGCCTGGTGTGAGGAAAGCCCTAGACTCAACCTAAGGCCTGCTAAATTAGTTGATTAACTAATTTAAAATGTGGTAGCTAGAACTGTATCATTAACCTCTTAAATTATAAGTAATAGCTGCGGACATAAAGAACATGCATAACATATGAGGTTCTGGGACAGACTCCTTACACACATACAAAAACTATGAACACAGTGGTTGGTAATATGTGTGATGGACAAAGTCACGAGAAAAGCGGGGGCAGAGGTGAGCAAGCAGGAACCAAACTGAGCTTCTAAAATCAGTAACATTAATACCGATCCTAGCTCAGACTGCCTAGAGAGAACCTCGGGTTCCTCATTTATAAATGGGAGCAAAGCTCTGATCTCCACATCTTACAGGCCCACCGACAATCAAAGTAAACACTCCAGTGAGACAGACTGTTGGGGAAAGTTATTTTCGGGAATGTGATTTTTGTTTACATTGCATTTGTTTAACTCTGTGAAGCTCTGATTCTTTGCCATCTAAAACACCTGATGGCCTAATAAAGAGCTGAATGGCCAATAGCAAGTTAGGAGCAAAGATAGGCGGGGCTGGCAGGCAGAGAGAATAAAGAGAAGGAGACCCGAGGGAAAGGAGGAGCAAAGAGAGAACAAGGAGAGGAGGTTAGCAGGGCCAGCCACCCAGTCAGTCACTGAGTAAGAGTGAAAGCAAGAGATACAGAAGTAAGAAAAGATAAAGGTCCAGAGGCAAAAGGTAGTTGGGATAATTTAAGATAAATTAAGAAAAGTTGGCAGAAAACAAGCCAAGCTAAGGCTAGGCATTCTTAACTAAGAATAAGCCTTCATGTGTGATTTATCTGGGACTTGGGTGGTAGCTCCCCTCCAAAGCTGAAAGAGTAAAACCTCACACAACAAGAGGCGTGCATACCATGCAACTTTATTCAAATATCAGTATTATGAATGTGCACAGAGCCAAACAATGGCCTTGCATCCATCTTGGCTTCAGTGCCCGAGACTGAACCTAGGACCCAAGGCATGCCAAGCATATACTCTACCACTGGGCAATGCCCATTCCTTATCCCATTTCCAAAAGTCAACTCAACATTGAAGAATATCTTAAAGGACCTTCATCTACTGGAGGTAAGAGACTCCAAGTTACTGCCAGTGTTTGTGAATCAAATGAACAATTTTGATTATTGGGCAAATTCATTTATGTGGGAACAACTCATTTCCTAACTGAAATTAAATGAGATGATTGAATATTGGTTACCTGGGAGAAGAGGCTGGGAACAGAGCAGGAAGGTGGGAAGAGAATTGGTTTTCTTTATAAATCTTGGCATTGACTTATTAGCTATAGTGAGCTCAAATTACCTTTGCAACCTGAAAAAAAAAAGATTAAAAAGAAAATGAAGTATTCCTCATACAAGGGAAAGAGAAGTGTAGATGCTGTGTGCCTTTGCCAGTCGCTTAGCAGATCAGAGCCTTCAGTCTGCAGCAGGTTTCTCCTGCCACTTAGCCCCGCACCGTGGACAGAGGCTGCTGGCTAGCTGCCTGGTAGCCTCATGAGGCTACTTAGGACATTGAACTCTGTTCTCACCCCAGTCTTGGTGAAAAAAGAATCTTACAGTCTCTTGTGACCACTGATATTTGATTGAACCATCCAAAAATATCTATTCAGGATTGCTTTTGGTCCACACAAACAATTTTAATTTAATATCTTCAATGCAACATTCTAGTCTAGATCCAACCCCGAGGGTGGGGGTATGTGTGTAAATGAAGACCATGGCAAGCCTACAACCCCTCTCCCTACTCCCATCCTGAGTGACTATTCTTTCTACAAAGCTTTGTCTTATGCTGGGGCTGTGGTACTCACACCTCAGGTTTGCTGGAGAGCTGGTGAATTCGGTCAGTAGAGCATTCTCTCAGTGTGTGTGAGACTATGGGTTAGAACCCCAGTACCACATAAACCCGGTGTGGTGATGCCTTTAATCCCAGTGTTTGGGAGGAGGAAACAGAAGGATCAGAAGTTCAAGGTCCCATTCTGCCAGGTGAGATTCTATCTCACAGAGGGGGAAAAAGAAACCCGTGGTCAATTCCAGAGCTTGCGAACTGAGGCAGACTTGAACACTTCATTCTTTCTTAAGTTCTGCAGGTGAACTCCCGGGCACAGATCCGACTCTCAACTTTGACCTTTCACTGTCACTTCCACAATAGGCTATACTTTAGAACAGTGGTTCTCAACCTGTGGGCCAGGACCCCTTTGAAGGCTGAATGACCATGTCACAGGGGTCGCCAAAGACCATCCAAACTAATACAGATATTTACATTACGATTCATAACGGTAGAAAAATTACAGTTGTGAAGAGCAATGAAAATATTGTTTTGGTGGGGGGGTCACTACAACACAAGGAACTGTATTAAAGGGTCACAGCATTAGGAGGCTTGAGAAGAAGCGCTGCTCTAGAATCTCCTGGAGATAATTCTGGAGGTGGGAGCTGAGCATCACCATCTTATAAAGTTCTCCAAGTGGTGTTCATGTACAGCCCAGCTTGGGCACTCTGGCATGGGCAACGATGGAGTCTGTTAACCTTTGTTTCTAGAAACTGGAAGTTCACTGTAGCCCAGATTTGAACAACGTCACCCAGAAGTACCCAGAAGTGTGGACTGGGATTAGATTTGCTCATGGGAGTGACTTTGGTTAGACCCAGAATCAAGGGCTCTCTCTTCTCCAGGACCAGGTTTGTCAGCCTTCTTCTCCTGGCCATGGAGTTGGGACACTGAGGAAGCCTCTGATCTTAGCCCCTTCTGTTTCCTGGCAGCCTCTCCTTCAGATGCCCACTTCATTTGGGAATCACTTCCCCTGCATGGGAGTGCAGCCTGGACCCACCAGGGAGCTGTTGCCATGACAATGGTGGCATACTGTTCCATGGAATTCACAAGACTCTTCCAACTTCCTTGTTGTGGAGAGTTCCTCTCTGTTTTGGGAGGATGGGACAAATCAGGCGACACCAGACTCTCAAGGCAAACAGAATCTTCCTAGTTTCTTGAGGTACTGAAAGACACCAGTTTTCATGAGTCAGATGTGGGGCTATGTACCTAGACTCCCTGTATTGAGGAGGCAGAAGCAGGAAGATCAGGACTTCAAGATCAATCTCTGATACACAGTGAGGTAGGCTGGAGGCCGCTAGCCTGGGCTGCATTAAACTCTGCCTAGAGGAAGAAAAATAAAAACAATAAGAAAGAAACCAGTTTTCATGAGGCAGGTGTGGTGTCTCATAACCACTTGGGAGTTTGAGATTAGATTGTCCAGAGTTCAAAGCTAGCCTGAGCTTCAGAGTGGGACCTTTCCTTACAAAGAACAAAGCAGCCAGCTTCTCTGGGAGCAACGCTTCAGTGCCATCCTTCCAGAGAGATGCCGCAGCAGGGAAATGCCAGCAAGAAGAATGATCCCGAAGAAAGCAGAAGGCTGGAGTGCTCATCTGTTGCCTATTGCTGTATCGTCAACCATGCTCCAATGTATTATTGGCTCCCAACACTCTAGCAGGCAGGGCTTCGCCAGCAGCTGGGAGCTTCTGGCTTGAGATTGCACACGAACTTCCAGTCAACAGCTTAGCCCGGGCGACAGTCGTCTGGGGCCAGATTGGAACTGACAGATCCGCTTCCAAGATGGCTCGCTCACAGGTCCGTTGGCCCGAGGCCTCAGTTTCACATGTGGCCTGGTCTGTGGGTCTGTGATAGGATGGTTAATCTCAGCTGTCAACTTGCTGAGAGCTACGCTCACCTGGGAAGTAAGTCTCTGTGCATGTCTGTGGGAGATTATCTTGACTAGGTAAAACGAGATGGGAAGAACCACTAAACAGTGGGTGGCACATTCCCCAGGCTGGGACCCTGCATTGCATAGGAAAGAGAAAGTGGGCCTAGCATTCATGGATCTCTTCTTCCTGACGGTCTGCTGCTTCAGAGCTCTTTTTAAAGTATACCTGTCTATCAAACCATATGCACAGTTCCTACATAAGCACAGTCTGTGTCTCAGCCCCCAAATTATCAGGATACTATAACGTGTAGGAATCTAACTTTAGACAAGGTGAAGTATTGACCCATATAAATGGAAAATTCAGGAGGAGGAAGCTTTAGGTATGGCCGGGTCTCGAAGTTTTAGCCGTGCTGCTGTGGCCTGAACTTCTGATCCTGCTCTGCATCAGATCATGTGTCTGAACTTCTGATCATGTGTCTGAACTTCATGATCCTGCTCTGCATCAGAGTTACTCTCCTTCAGCTCTCTGGTTACCATGGTACCCAGCTGTTCCAGTCCTGCTGATTCTAAGGATCAACCTAGGTATGGAAGTTACCAGAAGCATTTGAATTTTTTTTTTTCTTTCTGCGGCACTGGGGTTGAAACTAGGACCCTCTGCATCGCAAACAAATGCTCAACCATTGATATACTTTTCATTAAAAATATTAGGACATGAGTTAGGGAAAAATTGGCTCAGTGGTTAAGAGCATGTGCTGCTTATACAGAGGACCTGAGTCCAGGCCCCTAACACCCACGAGGGTGGCTCACAACCATCTAAAACTTCGGCTTCAGAGGATCTGTAATTTAAAAAATAATTATTAACAAAATTTAATTCTACCACTTGAGAGCAGAAGCAGGCAGATCTGTGTGAGTCTAGGCTGGCCTCGAATTCACTAAGATCCTTAGACATCGCTTCCCAAGTGCTGGGGCTAGAGGTGGACACCACCATGCCTGGTCTTGAAGATTCCTTTGTTTTTGGTTTATGTGTGTGGGTGTTATGTACCTGGTGTCCATGGAGGCTGGAAAATGGTATCAGATCTCCTAGACCTAGAGTTACAGACAGTTGTGAGCCACCATGGGGGTGCTGGGAATTGAACCCGGGTCATCTTGGAGAGAAGCGAGTATTCTCTCCAGCTATCCTCTCATCCTCCCCTTGAACTTTTATTCTGACCAAGAATATATAAATACACTGGTTGCTTTACCCTGCAATATATGTTCACTCTGACTCAGTTCTATCCAAAAGAATGAGAGAAAGGCAGATGATAGTCCTTGGGCGTCCATTTTCTCATTGCACCATTGGTTCCTGAGATTGACCCTAAGCCAACAGGCAAGCCCACTAAACCATCTGGCCAGGTCAGCTACCGCATGCCTCTGCCGTCTGCAGCCTTTCCCATATGCCATGATGCCTTGCAATAAAACAACAACAAAACAACAAAAAAAACCTGTTCATCCTTTATAAACTGTTCATCCCAACCATTGGAGGCTGATTGCAAGCTCAAGGTCAGCCTGGGTTACATGGTGACTCCACATGAGCCTGACCGAACTAGTGCAATGATGTCTGAAAACAAGTTTTGACGATATAGCTTTCGAGGTGGAGTGTTTGCCCAGCAGCGTAAGATCCTGGATTCAATCCTCAATACTGCAGGATTAAAATTAGAGTAGAAGAGGAAGAAAAAACAGAGTGAAGGAAAGAGAGAAGGGAGGGAGGGCAAGGGAGAGGGGGAAAAGGAAAAAGAAAGCTTCAGTTCTGGGAGTGACTTCTTTTAGAATCTAGCCCTCAGGAACCTGTCATTTTAGTAGCTTTGCTGTTGCTATAATAGAACACTTGTAACTGGGTAATTTGTGAAGAAAAGAGGTCCTGGTAAGCTTGGTTCATCGGAGAATGTTGGCTACAAAATTTGTGACTTGGACAAAGATTGAAGTCATGGAGGGTCCAGAAACTAATGGCCAATTCCAATTCACTGGTGCTAAAAAAAAATATTTCAACTCTTATACGCCCACAGGTAAAATGAATTGTGTGCTGGCCACATACAGTGACATTGCTTTGTTGGTCTTATACTTCAAGGTAAGAAAAACAAAACAACAAACAATAGCAAAAATCCCAAACCAAAAAACCCTCAACCAACCAACCAAACAACCAACCAAACAAACAAACAAACCCTCCAGCTGTGAAATCACCACAGTGGATTCGAAAACATCTGACCTCACCTGTTACATCTCACACTTGAGGGAGCTGATGCCAACTCATCAGGCAATACTCAGTTTGTACAGTAAATTGTGGATCTGGAAAAGAGAAGAGAGGTCTAGTTAGCTCAGAGTGGAGAGGCTGGGAGGCCAAGAGCATGGCCTGTTACCTGATCAGACCCTCAGTGCTGGGAAGCCAGTCCTAAATAACACATTCTCTAATCCGTTCTGGATTTAGCCATTCATGAGTCTCAAGGGCAAGTCTCAAGACCCACTCACCTCCTAGAAGTCCACCTCTCAACACAGCTACATTGGGTACCAAGGTTCCAGCATATGGAATTCCTACGGGGGGAAGAGCATATTCAAATCAGAACTCATTGCTTAATCAATATTTCCTGCCAGGTTTACAGATGCATACTGGGCTAGGGTAGAGACTGTCCAGGCTTGGTCCATCTTGGGATGAAGGTGAGTGAGTCTGCTTTAGTCATGGGCAACTTTAAAAAAAAAAAAAAGCTTAAAAAATTTATCTTATATGTATTTTTTTCTATTTAACTTTATGCGTATGAATGTATTGCCTGCATAAATGTCATATACTATGTGCATGCCTGGTGCCTGCTGAGGGCACAGGATTCTCTGGAATTTGAGTTACAGTTTGGTTGTGAGCCACCATCTGGGTACCGGAGGTCAAACTCGGTCCTCTACAAGAGCAAGAAGTGCTCTTAACCACTGAGCCATCTCTCCAGCCTCTATGATTTATTTTTGAGACAGGGTCTCACTATACAGGCCTAGATGGACTGGAACACACTACGTAGATTAGGCTAACCTCCAATTCAAAGAGAGCCATCTGCCTCTGTCTCCCAAGTGCTGGGATTAAAGTGTGTGCCACCACTACCAGCCTAAAGTGTTTTTTTTTAAAAAAAATTATGTCTATATGCGTGTGTATTTATGGACATGCAATACCCCTGGAGGCCTAAAGAAGGCATCAGATTCCCATGGAGCAAGAGTTAAAGAGATTATGAACCCCCTTGATATGAATGCTGGGGAACTGAACTTGGGTCCTCTGGGAGAACAGTGCATGCTCTTAGTGGGGGAGTTATCTCTCCAGGCATTGGGGAGCATTTTAACAGTCTGCATATTCTTCAGTTTAGACCTTATCGATTCTATCATATGGGGGTTCTTAGCAGACACCCCTTCACATAGCCCTTCCTATATTACCTGTGAGTAATTCTTCAAGACAGCAGAGAGAAGTCACTGGGATCTGTAATTATGGCTCGGGCTGGGTGAATAGGCTGCTCTTAGCAGCAATGCCCACCAGATCCAGCTGCTTGCTGGCACCCGCTATGGCTCCCTCCTTCCCCTGTAAGAGTCCGTATCTGTATAGTAGTTACTCTACCAAGACTGATGAGTTCGCTAAATTCTGCATCTTAAAATCTGGTTCTGTGGAATTTTGCAGGGGCAATGGCTTCTATTTTTAAAAGAGCTGGGTTTTGTTTTTTGTTTTTCTCTTCTAATCATTTTCACGTGAAATTTGTACTCAGTGCAGCCGTTTGGAAATCCCAGCTGCGGTGTGGAGACTTCCCGAGCCATGTGGAACGAGGTGAGGGTTGCCCAGAGTGGGATCCTGTGTATTGGTGCTCTGGTGGTCCCTTAGATAACTGAGGGAGATGCAAGCATGTAAGAGAAGAATAGGTTGACTATTTCATGTGTATGAGACCCATTGATTCAGGAATATAGTTGCAATGATAAAACATGACTAGAAAGTTCACAATGGCTCTATACTGGATGATTCAAAGAAAAATATTCCCTGTGTTCAGATTAGGCTGAAAACACAGTCTTGGTTTGATTCCTATAATTAGTTATAATGGGATAATATAAACTTGGTGGCTGAAAACAAAATACAAGTACTCTTCTACAGTTGTGGAAGCCAGACTATCAAAACCAGTTTGCCCTGGTGACATCAAGCTGTTGAGACATCTCAGCTCCTTCCAGAGGCACCACGACCCCTTCCCCACCTGCTTCCACAAAGAAACCAGGAGCCTGAGCCATACCTCCTCCTTCCTGAATGCTTTACTCCTCTAGTATCTTCAAGGAAATGTAGGCTGCAGCAGATGGCAATGGCAATTCTCTATCAGGCAGTCGAGAGCCCTAAAAGAAAGTAATGTGTATCTCTTGGCTTCCCTGGAGGCTACCAGCATTCCTGGATGCGTAGCTGCATGGTTCCAGTCTATGGTGTGCGCGTGTGTGTGCGTGCGTGTGCGTGTGCGTGTGCGTGTGCGTGTGCGTGTGTGTGTGTGTGTGTGTGTGTTCTATGAGCACTTGTTCATGCACTCTTGTCCATGTGTATATGTGAGGGAGTGGAGGCTGGATATTGACACAGGGTGACTTCCTCGGTCTACCTTTCGTTTTGAGACAGGGTCTCTCACTGAACATGGAGCTCACGGATTCAGCAAGGTCCAGGGTTCTACCTGTCTCTTCCTTTCCATAACTGGGATAACAGACGGCTGCAGGCATGCTGAAGATCCAAACACGGGTCCTAAGGCGTGGGAGACAGACACTGTACCCACTGAGGCATCTCCTCAGGTCGTGTCATTCTGCCCCCCCCAAACCTACCTGGGGGGCCTCTTTACCTCTTTGTTGTGAAAAGCCAGGAGGATTGTGAATTGAAGGACAGCTTGGGCTATACACTGATACCCTGTTACCGAAAAACGAAAACAAAACCTAAACGAAGCAACCCAGGGGTTTAGTAGCTCAGTGCATAAGCAAGGCCCTAAGTTTGAGCTGTAGTGTTGCAAAACAAAGCAACCAACAAAAAGATATATGCAGTTGGTGTAGGAGGTCCCTCTGTTTGTGTGTTGCTTTCATTGGTTAATGAATAAAGAAACTGCTTTGGCCTGATAGGGCAGAACTTAGGTAGGCAGAGAAGATAGAACTGAATTCTGGGAGGAAGAAAGCCGAGTCAGGGAGAGCTGCCATGGAGCCGCCAGAGTCAGACATGCTGAATCTTTCCCGGTAAGCCACTGGCACGTGGTGATACACAGATTAATAGAAATGGGTTAAATTAAGATGTAAGAATCAGTTAATAAGACACTAGAGCTAATGGGCCAAGCCGTGTTTTAATGAATACAGTTTCTGTGTTATTATTTAGGGTGTAAGCAAGCCGAGTGGCCGGAACAAACAAAGGGCCCCCTCTCTTTACAACATGAAGTGGTCTTTAGGATCTGCTCTAATATCCCAGGGCAATCTCCATTCCAGGACCTAACTGCAGTCTCATCTCGCAAGGTTTGCTCCTTCCGTCCTTCCTATCTTCCTACGTAATGAGACACCTGAGTAGCATTAGCATCCCTACCACAGGAGTCCAGGAAGTTTGCATGGCATAGAGCAGGTTAAGAAGATTTGAGCTGCTGCTGTGGTCATGGGACCACATGGGTGTGCACACGCAGTCCCAACCCCTTGGAAGGAAGACGCAGGAAGGTGGCTTCAGCTTAGGTGTTCATGGGTAGCCTGAGCCTCTTGAAAAGATCCCATCTCAAAAACAAAATGTTTAACTTTTCATTTTTGATTTTAGATGTGTAGGTGTTTTGCCTGCTTGCATGTCTATGCACCACATGCATGCAGTGACTGCAGAGACCAGAAGAGGGTGTCAGGTCTCCTGGAACAAATGCTATGAACCGCCACAAGAGTGCTGGGATTTGAACTCAGGTCTTCTGGAAGACCACCCAGTGTTCTTAACCAATGAGTCATCTCTCAAGTCCTAAACAAAATGCTTCTGTATTTGTTGAATGCATACTCCTGAGGATCTACCAACTGCTGCCAAGCTGGGTGGGTTTTACCCTTGGACACAGCCTCTAATTCCTTGAAGACACCTGAGAAGAGGGACTATGGGCCTCAGGGCTGGGATCCTTGCAGAAGGGACATCTAGGGGAAGAGTCTGGCATCCATTCGCCATGGCCTAGAATTCTCGGGTGTGCTTTGAATCGCTGGTGCATACATTGGTGCCAGGCAACGAAGAACACCGAGTATCACCATTTACTATTATACTACATTAATCATGTTGACTTTTCAGACAGGATCTTGCTATGTAGCCCACATTAGCCTCAAAATTGAGATTCTCCTGCCTCTCCTCCCTGCGGGCTGGGATTTCAGGTGTGTAGTACTGGTGACACTTGGCTGAAAACACGACTTTGATGATGCCAAGTTCAAATGACTGCCTCACTCCATCCAGATCACTGCCTTGGGGTCCCACCTCAGATTCTCTCTGTATTTATTTAAATTGCTTTTGAAATGTTAATCACCGCGTGTTAATAAACAAAGTAATTATTCTTGATGTTCCATGCGGGTGCCATTTATTAAAGGGAGCTGATATTATTCCTGATTTCACCAGGAAACTCGAGATCTATGAGCAGGCTAATGTGCTCTTCTTATGAAATTACCAGGACATTTTCCTGTTGCATAATCAGTAAATTAGAAGCGAGATTATCACATTTCGGGGAAGGTGCGGGAGCCACTTCTCCCGGATCTGATTAGTGCATTCACAGCGGGAGCTTTCTCTTGCAAGGCTTTCCGAGGGTGGGAGTGGGGGCACCTCTGACCAACTGAACTCTGTGTTATCTTGGCAAGTTGTGGAGAAGTGTGAAAAAAAAAAAAAACAATGGGGACGGGGCGGGGGTGGGGCAGGGGCAGCAGCAGCGTTGACAGGATCTGCTTTGTTGAGACCTGGGTTTGTACCACATCAGGCCCCCTGCACCCACCTCCCGCACCTCTACACAGATGTACTGTTGCTCTCGTGTTATGGACCCCAGCCAGGGATGGTTCCTCCAGCTGAGCCATCTGGTTGAATGGACTAAAGGAGCCAGAGAGCCAGGAGGCCTGACGGATCCTCGGCAGGGTGTGGAGAGGCACGGAAGGCCACGTTAACAAGACTGAGGTAGGGCAGAGAAGCAGATCTGAATATCCCCAAAGGAGTGGCCCACTGATCTTTTGTTTGGCTTGGGATTTTGTAGTTGTTGTTTGTTTGTTTCCTGTTTGCTTGAGCCAGGCTCTCATGTAGTTGAGGCTGGCTTTGAACTCCTGACCCTCCTATTTCTACCTCCCAAGGGCTGGGATTATAAAAGTGTGCCACTGTGCCCAGCTTTTGGTTTTACTTTTATCAGATCAAATATTTTACTGTAACCCAGGCTAGCCTGGATTATTGTTCTTTAAAAAGATAATAGGTTGGGATGCCCCGAGCGGCCTGCAAGCCAGGCAGAGGCTGCCAGAGCAGTGCAGGTTCCCTGGGCAAGCAGCAGTCAGGTGGCTGGATGCGGTGGATGGCAGAGTAAATGGACATAAGGCTATACATAAAGCTAAATATTTATTACTTAGAGAAGAGGGAGACATTTATCACTTAAAGAAGAGGAAAACAGAGAGACATGGAGAAAAACATAGGGAGAGACAGAGACAGGTGTATACACGCCAATAGACCGGGGACAGAAAGAGAGTTAAGATGGCGGCGAGGGAGGTCAGAAGTGGCTGGGAGTGGGCGTGGTTAGCTCTTAAAGGGACCAGACCCAAAGGAATAACGTGGATCACACTGTGTAACCCAGATTCATCTCAAAGATGTGCCAATTCCCCTGCCTCAGCATCTCTAGCACTAGGATTACAGAGGTGTACCAAGACACCCAGCCCATGGGTCTTTCTTCTGGCATTTTAGTCCTGAGCCCTGCTAGGCTGAGAGTTGCTGGCTGCCTTCGCATTCCTTGCAAAAGGTCTCTATCACCGCTGGGCTGGTGCCCCTGCCTGCTCTCTGCTGATTCTTGATTTGTTAAAAGAGTTTCGAGGGCTCCCCTCTTTCCTGCAGCAGATCTGTTATCAAACAGCAACAGGGAGAGAGCCACAAGGAAGAAGGTGAAGGGAGACAATGGGGACCTGAGGGGAGGAAGACATGGCTGATTTGGATCATGAGAGCTTTCAGTATGGGATTGGGAACAGAGAATGAAGCAGGATTCATTGAGGTTCAGGCTCAACCACCATAGCAGTCCCCTCTGTCCCCCACGGGGCTCGTTTTGGCGTTTTCTGTTTCACAAAGGCATTCACTCTTAGGCAAAACAGAGCTAGACTCATATTCCACCACCTACCGCTGTTAGCTTGTCAATTGTCAGTTTGGTGACAACTAGTCACTAAGCCGATCTAGGAGATGGGCCTCTGGCCATACCTGAATTGATGTGGTAAGACCTATTTAAATAATAATTTAGATTTATTGTATGTGTATGGGTGTTTTGCTTGCATATATGTCCCATATATGTGACTGGTACCTGTAGAAGTCAGAGGGCCAAGGAGCCTCTGGAACTGGAGTTACAGGTGTTTTGTGAGCCACAATGTGGGTGCTGGGGACTGATCCCAGTTCCTCTGCAAGAGCAGCAAGTGCTTTTAACCTCTGAGCCATTTCTCCAGCTGCAAGATGGAGAAGGACGACCCATCTCGATTATGGGCAGGGCCAGTCACTGGGGAAGGGAGGCTGGACTGCAGAGAATAGAGCCAGCTGAGCACAGGCCCTCCCTGTTTCCTGGTTACAGATGCTATCTCATCAGCAGCTTCCAGCTCTTGCCTGGTCTTCCCCATCATGATGGACTGCCCCTTTGACTTGTGAGCTGGGAGGAAACCAAAGTCCCCACCCTGCAACTTGAATTTTGGCCTATAGTTCTTAGTGGATGGAGGATAAGAGATGAGGTGGGTGGGGTGAAGGGTAGGGGTTTGGAAACCTTGAATGCCCCCTGCTGGCCCTTACTGAATATGTAAATAAGGGACCTTGAGTAAAACTAAACATTCTACTCCACTCCCCCAAGGCTCTGGCCTGCTCTGCAAACCTGATTATTGCTCCTTTGTTTTGTTTGGGCCTCTGAGAAAGCCTGGGCCCATTTTTTAGAGATCTCCATCTCCAGCCTCTGGTGTTGGTTCCAGGTTTAATGTTAAAAGGAAATTATTATTAGTAGTATTGTTGTTAATTTTTATTGTTATTTCGTTTTTTTTTTCAAGACAGGTTGTTCTGGAACTCTCTGTAGACCAAACTGGCCTCAAACTCATAGAGATTCACCTGCCTTTGCCTCCTGAGTGCTGGGATTAAAGGCGTGCACGCCACCACCCAGCGTTAAAAGGGAATTTTATTACTTGTCAATACTTAACTATCTGATTTGACATAAAAATCTAGAAATGGATTACTCTTTAAAACTGTGCTCTTATGCCAAAATCAGGCTTCTGTGTGGCTACATTAGCTGCAACTATTTAAGACTGATTCATTATCAATCTACGAGTGTGTGTTTTTGTCTGTACATGTGTATACTCAGAGGCCTGACAAGGGTGTTGAGTATACCCTTCAATCAGCCTCTACCCATTCCTTTGAGGCAAGGTCTCTCTTTGAACCCGGGGCTCACAGTTTCTTGGCCACAGTAGAAGCTAGCAGGACCCAGTCATCTTCCCACCTCTGCTTCGGGTAGGAAGTGAAGTTTCAGGCGGTGCACCAGGTGAGCAGAGTGTCATGTGGGTGCTGGGATCCACACTCCAGTCCTCACGATTGAAAAGCAAGCACTCTTATCCACAGAGCCTCTCTCCAGTCCCAGCTGGAGCAATTTATGAAATACGGAAAAATTCACAGCCTTACGTTGCTTATGGTCTGACAGGGTGGGGGTGGAATAGGAACTTGAAGTAAATTGTAATGTGTGGGTGGCTGGGACAAGTCAGAGGAAGACAGACCATGTGATGCTTATAAACCACTCAAAGGGCATTAGCTTTTATTCCAAGTGGATAGGCTTTGAGGAGCCAAGGTCACAGTCACATTTTTTTTTAAAAAAGATTATTTTTTATCTATGTGTATGTGTGTGTATGCATGAGTTTGTATGTGCCATGGGTGTCTAAATGCTCATGGAGGCCTGAGGGTATCAGATTCCCTAGAACGAGAGTCACAAACAGTTGTGAGCCACCTGATACAGGTGTTAGGTGCTGGGGCATGAACCCAGGTCCTCTGCAAAAGCAGGAAGAGCTCTTAATGGCAGAATCATTGCTCCAACCCCATAATTATATCTACTGTGTAGTAAGTTGATGGTAAGGGCAGAACCACAGGTCCCATTAGGTTATTTTTCTCACTAAGGAGAAAGGTGAGCAGAGGATGGGCCAGAGGAGTGTCACCACACAGAAGTGAGGCCCTCTGTTGTGAACTAAACACCCCCTTTCTCTCATCCCATCTGACTTCTTCTCAGGGCCGAGCAGGTGGTCCTTGGTCACAGCCCCCGTCAGCTGTAGCCTCAGCCACCATTCAACTTTGAACTTCCTCACAGAGGGGTTCCCCACCCCCATCCATGGACCTCAGAGAATTATCCACCACGACCCAGAACTGTACCCTCACTTTAAGGAGCCTTGATCAGATGCTAGACCTTGGTATGTGTGACAGGAAACTCATGATCTGTTAAAGTGATTTCTGGTTTTTAGTCCTGCTAACGAGTCAGGCTCTGGAAGGTCTGTAGAACATTCTGGATACTCTTCTCCTTCCTTAGAATCTGCTCAGTCCTTCTGATCCATGGGAGATGTTTGGAAACCAGTGAATTCCTGAAAGCAGGGGAGGTGCTGGGACTCCTCTCTCTCTATTACGTGTACTATTTTCTCCCTTCCTCCCTCCTTTCCTTCTCTTCTTTCTCCCCCATCCCTCCCCTACACTTTTGTATTAGGGATCCAATTCAGGGCCTTGTAGAGTCTAGTAAGTTCTTCACCACTGATCTGTGCTGTCAGTTTTCCTATTTCTTCTTTTCAGACACCTTAGAATATGGTTTTTGTTGTTGTTGTTTTTCTGCTGAGCCAAGAACTTCTCCCCTCTTCACATAAAGGAAGCACCTCATAGCCTCTCTTTGGCATGCACTACTCTTGGCATGGAATTTTGTACTTCAGACAGATCCATCATAAAGTAAAATAAAGGTTACTTGAGCGTGATAGCAGTGCCTCTGATAGCCGAGATGATTGCTAAGTAAGCAATGAAAGGGTAGCATATACACTGTGGATACACTGGACAAAGAGGTAGTTCATAACCTGGGTGCAATGACAGAGTGGTATGGTATGAGATTTCACGTGTTACTCAAATTGGTGTGCAAAAGTGAATCATGGATACCACCCACCACCACCCAGGGCTCTGATATGATGGCTCAGAAGTTAAGTGCATTTGTTGATCTTGCAGAGGACCCAGGTTCGATTCCCAGCATCCCATGGCAGCTCGCAACCACCCATAACTCCCGATTCAGGAGAGCTAATGTTCTCTTTGGAGTGCTGCAGCTCTGTATGAATGTGGTGTACACACACACACACACACACACACACACACACACACACCAAATAAATCTGTTTTAAAAAGAAATTCACACCAAGTCTCCAGTAAAACAAGATCTACTTTGTACAGAACTGACAGGAGGTTTCAACTCTGTGGGAGGCACCTATGCTCAGAGTTATATGAATGTAGAGCTGACTTTGGAGAATTAGGTTTTGTACAAGGAACCTCTCTTGCCTGAGTCCCAGCCCTGAGTGTGGTCTAAGACACATGGTGACACCAAAGAGTGGCACCGAGGTGATGAAGCCAGCACTACTAACTCAGCTCGTTGCTAGCAGCCTTCCTTGTCACCAGAAGATCATCCTAGGCTCACCCTGAGGCACCTGCTCCCGCTGCTGCTGGGATGCCAAAGAGACCCTCCCTCAAAATATCTGTGACTGTCATTTCCACAATAGCCTTCCCAAGTTGTTCTTTCTTATAAGTGTCTTGGCTCCATGAAGTGGCTTTCACTTTCTAGACTGAGCCCTTACTGACCCACACCCTCAGACTTCCAGGAGCCTGAACTGATCATCTTCCCAAGCAGGTGACATCTGCCATTTTATTCTCTCTTCCCAGGTACCCTACCCAGAGAGGCCCTGAAATGACATGAAGAAAGATGCCCTGCCAGCCCCTGCTACATCCACTTTGACTGAAATTTCCTAACACTGGTCAGAACCGCTTAGTTGGGACCCTCCCAAAGTACTGACTCACAAAGATAACAAGATATGATTGAATGATAGGTTTTGAAGTAAATTACAATAGCTTTAGGATTCAAGGAACTTTTAAAAATCTATTTATAAGGCCAATGATTAGGTAAGCTTACTTTTCTATCTTTTCACTTAGTTTGTTGTTTTAGACGAGATCTCATGTAAGCTGGACTAGCTGAGGTCGATATTGAACTCCTGATGTGCTAGGATTACAAGTCTATATCAATTATTTTCCTAATACCGTGACCAAAACATCATGACCAAAAGCAGCTGAAGAAATGTAGCGGCCAATCTTGACTGTCAACGTGGCCACATCAGAAATCAAATTCTGTGAGAAATTTTCTTGATTGGATTATCTGAGGTGTGAAGAACCACCCTAAATCTGGGGGTCACGCCTTCTGGAGGCAGACTGCTCAAGAGTGCATGGAAAAAGAAAGCTTTGACTTTTGGCCTGCTTGCCCTCACTCTTGCTGACAAGTGCATCTCTGTGCCAGGTCACAGCCTCTTGCATAGCTTTCCCCCAAAAGCACCACCATCTCCGAACCAAGTATTCAAATATACGAACCTATGGGGGACATTTCTCATTGAAACTGACACAAGGCCCGTGCCTCCAAAACTGGTTTGGGTTTTTTGTTTTTTGAAACAGAGGCTCAGGTTGGTCTCAACCTCACAGTCCTCCTGAGTGCTGGGATTATCAGTTACCACACTCTGATAGAAAGGAGTGGATTTAACCAAGTTTAGTCAGTTCTTATAGCCTCTGGGTAGCAAAGCTGTAGATGGAACTGCCCCACCTTTTGCAAACATGTAAACATATCCTCCATCCTGTCTTCTTCCATCCATCCATCCATCCATCCATCCATCCATCCATCCATCCATCCATCCATCTCCATCCCCACCTTCTCAGCTTGCCTTGGTCCTTCAGAACTTATTCCCATCACACGTCTGCCACCCACTTCAGGCCCGAGACTTTCTCAAACCCTGAGCCTGACATAGCTTTAGATTCACAAGCTACAAAAATATTACAGAGTTGAGTCAAGGATGTTTGGACCACAAATCCCTACTCCTGGTTCCAGGATCCCGGCAGCAGTCATCACATAAATTTTCCAGCAAGAGGCACATCCGCATAATTAAGCCAACGATATCGCAGACTCAGACGCATGCAAAGAGGGCAGGGCTGAAGGAAGGGTACTATTCATCAACGCCTCATCATAAATTCAAGTGGAAAGACTGAAAAGAACCAAAACATGGATGCCTCCCAACCCCAGCAGCTGGACCCCTTACCGAAACCCTGAAATCACTGCAGCTCAACTCCACATCTGGGCAAGAATAAAAAATAATAAGGATCTAAAAAGAACAGACGCTGGGTAATTACCAGTTGAAGGGCGGATCAGGAATATAAATTTTCTGAGCGCCTAAAGACAGAAATACGCTTTGGCGCATGGGTCTCAGGACTGCAAATTCTACCCAGCTGTGGCCACCACTCTTCTGTATTGTGACTAATATTCAGTTAGCAGATGTAATTTCCTCACAATGAACGTAATTGTGTTCAGGTTGACATGACCTGAAGTAGGGTTACTAGATTTTTATTTATTCCACATTATCGGTGGAATAAAATTTCTGAAAGGATTTTTGACAATGAACACAGCACCAAAGAACACTGGGAAAAACTTTGTGTTTATTTTTTGGTATGAGCCTTGCTCTGTTGTGCAGGCTGATTCCAGACACAATGGCTCAGAGTGATCCTCCTGCCTCAGCTTCCTGATTAACTGAGACTATAGGTGTATTCCACCATGCTCAGCTTAGGACATTGTATTTAGAGTTAGGCTTAAGATCTATTGCATCTGGGGCTGGAGAGATGGCTCAGTGGTTAAGAGCTTGTGCTCCTATTATAGAGGATCTGGGTCTGGCGAACTCATCAGACAGCTTTCAACCACCTGAACTCCAGTTCCAGGGACCTGACAACCTCTTTTGACCTCCGTGAGCATCTGTATACATGTTGTGTACATGAATTCATGCAGGCATACACAAATGCATAAATAAAAAAATAAAAATAAATTGTTCTAAAAATCTGTTTCATTCATATATTTGTTATATGAGTCTAGGCATGATTTAATCTCCTAAGTTTACAAAGAACACTGTAAAAGAATATAAAATTTGGTGTGGGAAGTCGTTCTGTATATGTGTTGTTTTTATTGGTTAATGAATAAAGCTGTTTTGGCCAGTGGTTTAGCAGACTAGAGCAAGGTGGGAAAACTAAACTGAATGCTGGGAGAAAGAAGGCAGAGTCAATGAGAAGCCATGTAACTTCCACAGGAGACAGATGCTGTGTTGGAGCCCACTGGTAGGCCATGATCTCGTGGTGATGCACAGATTAATGGAGATGGAATAGTTTAGGATAAGCTAGCTAGAAATAAGCTTAAGCTATTGGCCAAACAGTATTGCAGATAATATAGTTTCTGTGTGAGTATTTCGGGTCTTGGCAGTTGGGAGTGAACAAGCAGCCTCCACCAACAAAAATCTACCTCAGAGTTTTTAAATTAGAAAATACGTTGAAGGCCCAGTCATGGGCTGGTGAGATAGCTCAGACACTAAAATACTTGCCACACAAGCATGGAGACCAGTGGTTTATCCCCAGAGGCCACATTTAAAAGAAGAAAACAAAAGCCCAGTGCTGGAGAGACAGAGGCCAGGAATTCCAAAGGTTCGCCAGTTTAGCCTGCTTGGTGAGTTCCATGCCTGTGAGAGATTCTGTTTCAAAAGAAAAACAAAATAAAAGCAGAGATGGGGAGATTGCTTAGTGCTCTTCTCCCAGAGAACCCGAATTCTGTTTCTAACACCTATATAGGGTGGCTCATAAACTCCAGTTCCAGGGGATTCAATGCCCTATTCTGACTCTATAGGTTCCTGCACATATGTGTGCATACATGCACACACGCATATACACATAAGTAAAAAAGATCCTAAAGAAAAAAGCAAGGTGGGGGATGGCTCAGTGTATAAAGTTTCTGGTCAGTAACCCTGACAGCCTGAGTTCAATCCCAGAACCCACATGGTGGAGGGGGAGAACCTATCTCTACAAGTTTTCCCCTGACCTTCACATGGCAACACACATTTACCCTCCCCCACATACACGCACGCACCACTTACACATTATAAATAAGTAGAAAATTAGATAAACTAGCAATGTGTGCAGTGCCCAAGAAACAACACCCCAAGTTGTCCTCTGGCTTCTATACACACATGCAGGTGTGCTACAGGTACCTGTAGCAGCAGCAAAGAGGGGACAGGAGAATCACTTCGGGGCAGGAATCACATTAAGTCAGCTCACCGAGCTGTGATTCCCCTGTGGAGATCAGGGACCAGCTTTGCAGGTCAGTCCTCACCTTCCCACCTTGTTGAGACCCAGCTTCTCTGTGTCGCCCTTGAGCTTTTACAAAGACTTCCATTTCAGCCTCCCATCTCCAGAGGAAACTGGGGTTACAGATGCTGGGCTGCTGTTCCAGCTTTTAGATGGGCTCTGGGGATCCAGATTCTCATGTTTGAAGGGTGAGAATTTTACCCACTGAGCCAGAGATGCCGTTTTCATGAATGTGTTGGTGCAATAAGCAGAGGTTGTGGCGATGCCGGGGAGTGAGAGCCACAGTTCGGTTCCCCTGGATTTGGTCCCATCTCAGGATTGTTTTGTATCCATCCACTTTCCTCCAGAGGTGGTTGCAGCTGGAGTTGACAATGTCTACCTGTCTTGTGAGCTGAGGGGGAGGCCAATGGAAGAAAGCCTTATACATTGCTACATGGCTCCTGGGAGCACTGTATGCAGACTGTGTGTGTGTGTGTGTGTGTGTGTGTGTGTGTGTGTGTGTGTGTGTGTGGTATATGTGTGGGTTGTGCCTGTGCGTGTGGTATATGTGGGTGGTGTATGTGTGGTATATATGGATTGTATACATGTATAGTGTGTGTATGTATGGTATATGTGGGCAGTGTGTGGGTGGTGTGTGTGTGAGCAATGTGTGTGTGTGTGTGTGTGGCATATGTAGGCATTGTGTGTGGTGTGGTGTATGTGGGTGGTGGTGTGTGTTATTTGTGGGCAATGTGGATGTGGGGCATTGGGGAGTACAATACGTGTGTGTGTGTGTGTGTGTGTGTGTGTGTGTGTGTGTGTGTGTGTATCTAAGAGGGTCTTGGGCATGCTTGGCAAGTGTTCTACCACTGGAAGTTTAAAGCTTATTTGCTTATATCTAACCTCATGTTTTAGACAAGTGTGGGGGGGGGGTTGGAGAAGAGAGACAGAGAGTGACTTAGGGAAGAGGATTGTATTGCACATGGAGGGAACCATTTCCGATCTGAAGGAATACTGGGACCCCTTTTGTAAGCTGCTGCTGTGTTGGAGACACTGAAGTTAGGGAGCATATGTCAAATGTCAGTCCGCCCACGGTCTAGGCAGCATGGACAGTTAGCAGCCATGCAAGGCGTCGCACTTGTTCTTAGGTGGTCTCATGGACCACGGAAGGTAGAACAGAGTCAGAATTCCAAGCAAGGTGTTGGGTTATGTTGTAGGAGGCTGCTTGTTCATTCCTGGCTGCCCAGACTCGAAACAACCACACAGAAACCATATTATTTGCAATACTGTTTGGTCAATAGCTTAAGTGTCTTTTTAAGCTATCTCATATCTTAAATTAACCCATTTCTATTATTTTACACTTTACCACGAGGCTCGTGGTTTACCAGCAAGGTTTCGGCCCATCTGTCTGTGGCGGCAGCTCCATGGCTTCTCCTTGACTCTGCCTTCCAGCATTCAGTTTAGACCCCCCCCCCGCCCACCTATCTCTGTTCTGCCCTGCTATAAGTCCAAAGCAGTTTTCTTTATTAACCAATGGTATTCACAGCATGCAGAGGGGAATCCTATATCAGGGCCTAGAACCTGGGAGACATCCTCACTCAAGCAATGCAGAAAGGAGACAAATCAGGCAGCAGGAAACAACTATACTTTTTTTGTCACTGGCATCTCAGAAAGTCCCTCATCCCCCCGCCACCCTGTCACCATGGCCCATATTTAACCTGACCCCGAGTCTGCTGGGTCCGGTGTCTACAGTAGGAGAACCATCCTCTTTAAGTGTCTCTGGGAACTGAACAGCCTAGAGGCAGAGCTCAGAGTGGGCAGGGAGAGAGTACCAGGAAGTTTCTAGAAGCAGGTAGGTGGTCTTAAATACTCTGGCAAGCTATTTGTTCTTTGAGCAATGCTGACTGAGTAAATGGATCTCAAATCCAAGTTTTCTCATCTCCAAAATGGTCCTCGGTTAATAGTGAGGCGAGATGAAAGGGAACACTAAAACCTCTTGGTACATTGCCTGCTACAGGGCAAGCACTCAATAAAGGCTTATGACTAGCATAGAACAGTAACATATTTCAAAAAGAAATGAGTGCATTCCTTAAAGTCAAAGCAATAACGACAGGAATGCCATCTCGCCTAGATGAAAGGATGTCCACACTAGATCTAACTCAAAATGCATTCGCAAAGGGTGGCAAGCAGAGTGGGGACCGTAGTCAACCGCTGAATGACTATTTTGCATCAGCCATTGAGATAAATGCCTTATCGTGCCATCCTTTCAGCCCACACATATGTGAGGATGGCTGCCTCCATTTTACAGGGAAAGCAGCTGGAGTGTGTGGTTGAAGGTCACGGGTTTAATAAGAGCAGAGGCCTGGATCAAGCACCACAGGCAAGCTGTTTGCTAGCCAGCTGAATTCCAAAGACCGAGGGCAAGGAAAAATCATTGATTATTTTTAAATAAAAATATGGGGTGAGTGGAGATGCTAAGTGGAGTTTATTCAGGACAGAGGGAGGAGCTGTGGTGTGTTCATGTTGTAACGGCTATGACAACAGGTTCTGAGTTGGTAAAGGAACAAGGGGATGCCTTTCCTAAGGGCATTGGGGGATCAGACTGAGGGTCCAGGCTAGAGGACATCAACTGAGTGCTACACCCAGCCTTACTGTTAGGCACTCTGGGTTTTCCCTGAGAAGGACTAATCATTCTCACCCAAGAACAAGCTGAGTTTTTCTGTTGTTGTCTGGAGGCTTCTAGTCTTCTGAGGAAGTTCTCATTTGAATGAATCTTTAATAGAGAGAGGGAGGGAGGGAGAGAGAGAGAGAGAGAGAGAGAGAGAGAGAGAGAGCATAAGCAGGGGTTAAGGTCAGAAGTCTTTTTCTTAATCATACCCATTTCACGAAGACTCGTTCTGAACCTGATTCTCACCAATTTGTCTAGGCTGGTTTGGCCAACAAGCCCCCTCACATCCTTTGCCTCCCCAGTGAGGGGATTACAGGTATCTCCCGCTATGTCCATCTTTTCTGTGGTCACTGGCAATTCAAACTCAGTTCCACACACTTGTGCAACAAGCATCTTACTGAGTGCCAAACCCAATTCCCGACCTCTTTGTTTTAGACACCACAACATCATCCAGAATCCTTCTGGGGATGGGTAAGTACCCAAGCCAGGCATTGACTGTGGCTAAAGAAGTCAAGGTTCCTAGCTGCAGAAACGCATGCACAGAAAGAGATGTACTTGGAGATATTCGTTCCTTTGCAATATTTCCAAGAAGGCAGAAAAGCCATGCTTGACTTGTATGCACCAGGAACAACCCAGCAAGTTGGCCACACAATTCTCTCTGACAGGGGGCTGGGGACTTTCTCCAGAAAATGGGGACATGAAGACAAAGGTGGGTGTAGAAGGAGAGAAGCTGACCAGGGGTTAGTAAGTGTTGAGGCTAGGGTGGGTACACAAGACTCCCCTTCACAAATCTGATTTGTTCAGACACAGAGATATGATAGGTACCATACAAAGTGCATACTCACTTGAGTTTTAAAGAGTGAAGAAATCATCACCACCTTCTATATGTTTCACACACCCTGCTGTCCCCACCAAAGACACTTCACAGGTCTGCTGGCACAGGCTCATAAACCCAGCACTGAGGAGGTGTGCTTCAGAGGAGTCCAAGTTCAAAGCCAGCCTGAGTTACACAGAGAGCCCTATGTATTAGTCAGGGCTCCTTAAAAGCATGGACCAACAGAATGAATATATATTAAAAGGGGATTTGTTAGATTGGCACCCTCTGGGGCACTATGTAAGCTCCACAGCTACACATGGAGGAGGCTGAGGATCTGGTAGCTGCTTAGTCCAAGGCTGATGACTCAATGCTCCCAATCTGCCCTTGATGATCTGGGTGATGCCTGGAGAGTCATTGGTCTTCAGTCCATATTAGAAGGTTGAGTAAGCTGGTTCTGATGTTGCAGCAACAGCAGACTAGATGCTCTTATGAATGAGAAAAGAAAGTAGGCATGCAAAAAGCTGCGGCTTGCCCCTTGGGCCTCCTTATATATGGCCCCACCTTTGGAAGGTGAGGCCTACTACAGGGGATGATCGTTTTCCCTTAGTTAGTCCTTTCATTAAGTGCCCTTCTAAAGACCTGCCCCAGAAGCCTGCCCCTTAGTTGATTCCAGATTCAATCAAGTTGACCACCAGTATTCGTCATGGCATCCTGTCATCAAATCTGTTTTCAAAAGCAGCTGGAGAGACAGCTCAGCAGTTTAGAACACCTGTAGATGACCCAGGTTCGAGTCCTAGACCCAGAAGGTAACTCACAACCGTCTCTAACTCCAGTTCCAGAGATTCTGACGCCCTCGTCTGACCTCTGAGGGTACCAGTCACGCACAAAGAGCATGCACATACGTCTAAGCAGAAGAATTCACACATACAGAGGAAATAAATATTTTAAAAATCTAATTTTAAAAAGAGAAAATCCAAAACATAATGCTATGATCATTAACAGCCACGCCGTATGGCCCCCTTCCCTGTCCCTGGCAAGCGTGAACCTATTTTCTCTCTTTATCACATTGGACTGTCACATGTTCATGGATGCATGTGATAGACATATGGTCTTGCCCGACTGGCTTCGCTTACCAGGTTTTCCCAGTTAATCCGCATGATATCAACACCCCGTTCTTTTCTGTTGTTCAATGTTGTGTATATATCACATTTTGTGATGGGTCCTTTCCATTTTAGGCAGTTTTACTCTGAGCACGCCTGTAAACACTCTCGTGGATACAGGTCTTCCTGAGTAGTTTTAGGCATAGATTTGCTGTGTCCATGTTTAGAATCTCAAGGAACTGCCAGAACCTTTTGAAGGCGAATACACATTTTCACGTCCCTACCAAGAACAAGGCAGGCTTCTGGTTTTCCCACATTCTCAGCAACAAACAATATCATCTTTAGTTTATAATTTTAAATTTTATTGTGATCATGCATATATAGATGATAGATAACATTATCACTTTAGCCAGTTTTTAATGTTTTTAAAAATTTAATATCTCTCTCTCTCTCTCTCTCTCTCTCTCTCTCTGTAGCATGTGCTGGAATTTCACTTCTTATTGGGAAACGCCACTTTACAAATTGTTATGCGTTCATCTCGTCTGATCCCCTCTTCTGTTGCTGGACAGTTGTATTTGGCTGTTGTGAATTGTGCTGCTATAGAGGTTGGTAGAGAAACTCCGGGTCCTTGGTCTCAATTCTTTTTGCTACATACCTAGAAGTGAGGTTCCTGGATCGCATGGTAATTCTATGTTTAACTTTCTGAGGCTCTGCCAGACGGTTTTCCACAGCAGCTGCACCGTTTTCAATTCCCAGCAACTCCCAGAGCTTCCAATTCCTCCCTGTCCTTGCCAATACTTGCTATTTTTGCTCCTAGCTGTCCCAGTAGGTGTGAGGTGGTCTCTCATTGTGGCAGCTCATGTGGTTGAACAAGTTTACATGTGTTTCTTACTGACCATTTGTGTATCTTCTTCGGGTCTATTCAAATTCTTTGTACATTAAACCAAACCCTCTAAATCTTTGAAATAGTGTCGCAGTACTTCTTGTTTCTGGATGTGCGCTCTTACCAGGCAGTACTTTGGAAATAGCTTCCCACTTGGTGATTATCAGCTCCCTTGCTCAAGTGTACCTTTTGAAAGACAAAAGCTTTGGATTATGGTTGAATATTGATGTATGTTTTCTTTTCTAAAATATTTATTTCAGTTTTAATTATGTGCATGGGTCTCCATATGGGTATGGACACTTTGGTGCAGGTGCCTGTGGAGGCCAGAAAAAGGCACTGGATCCCCTGGAGCTACAGTTACAGGTAAGAGCCACCCAATTTGGGCATCAAGAACAGAATTCAGGTCTGTAAGCAGAGTTTGCGCTCTTACCATTGAAGTGTCTCGCCAGCCTCTTCCCTCTCCCCTTATAGTTTATTCCTTTGGTACCAGACCCAATATTATTTGATAAAACCGGCATCAGGAAGATTTACTCTTATACTTTCTTCTAAGAGTTTTGTAAGTCTAGCTAGTGTAACTAGGACTATAATCTACTTTGAACTAATATATTAGATGACAAGATGTAAGATCCTAATTCAATCTTTTTGGTTGTTCGATTTGTATGCGTATATGCATAGACTTTTCCATAGTAAAACCTCAGATTAAGAAAAGGCACTGACAAGAAGGTGTATCCCCGGGTGGACAGCACTGGGCTGTTGAGAACAACTACCCCACCCAGGAGTGGTTAAGTGGGGCACACTGTTTGCTTCCTACCTTACCTCAGGTAAGAGGATTTTAGAGGCAGAGTGAGCTGATGAGAAGCATCTTTAATCACTCTTAACCAGAATATTACTGCTTGTTTTGATGTTCCTATGCGTGGCTTCCATCCTTAGGGTTGCCATGGTCACACTGTAGTGGCTGGAGTACCTGCCAGCGCCTCTGCATTCGGAACAGGAAGAAGAAAAGACAAATGGAAAATCATCCCACTGAATGACCGTACCCAAAGTCTACCTAAAGTCTTGGGCTCACAACTCAATGGCTTCTTCTATTCTCTCCTAGGGAAGGCACACAAACATTTTCCTTTACAAGGACTCTGACATTGGGTTCAATGAATGCATGGGTCCCAAGTACGCAAAGCAGCAGGCTGTGGTAGCATTGGCATTTGCTCACCCAACATCCATCCTTCAGTGTCCTTAGTGCAAGAGTGTCTAGTACTGCCAGCGCTTCCGAGCTTCCCAAGCTTGAATTCTATATTCTATGTGAACTCTGCAGACTGTTCAGTGTTGGCAACCAATCAAAGGGAAAGAAAAACAAAATAGTTTAGACTCGTCTGAGGCAAACACTCCCAGGCCAGTGTTTCACTCCTGTGCAGCGTGTGGACCGTTCAGCTTCCAGGCAAAGAAATACCAAAGCCCTTTAAACAAACACGTGCAGGACACAGGCACGTCATCCTGTTCCCATGTGTGGCTCTGAGCCAGCAGGAGGAAGTCACAGGGAAGTAGACTTTGGCTCTCAGAAGAACTTCATCCACAGAGCTGTCAAAACCAGAAGGAGCAGCCCGGAGAGGTAGGAAGCTCTTATTGCTGGAGGTGTGTGAGCAGATGCTGGGAAAGCGCTCGGCAGGGATTTCTAAGATCTGCTGACAGACAATCTTTTAGGAGATGAGATGCCACATGTGAAGCACTGAGTCCCACCCTCTGGAGGGCGGGCCTGGGAAGACCCAGAAGATTGCTATAGCATTTAATCTGTAGGGCCAGGGAGACCAAATTTCCCACTGTTTCTTTACAGGAGTGGTTTGATTCATCTCCTCTCTGCACGCGAGTATTCAGTAGATGTGCGGCTTTTCCCGTAATCTTTCGTGGTGTTCCGTTTAACTTACTCCCTGTTGAAGGACTGTTGTGGAACGAGGTCCTCTAAGCAAAACAGCAGCCATCTTCTTCAGAATAGTCATGACTGCTTACAAGAACCCATCCCAATGAGGAGGTGAGACAGCCCCTCACAGAAGTAGGGGGTGGGCTAACTCATAACCTGGTTCTGGGCTTGGGTAGTTGCAGGGTTGGTCAGCAGAAATCAGAGGCCTCAAACCAGACAAATGACACTCTGCCATGAACACTTGCAAGTAAAAATAAATGGATCAGAGGATTTACTGTGTGACTCAATGTGTCACACTACAGCTTCCATGGACAAGACTGATCCCCCCCCTTTCCTCTTTCTTTTTTTTTTTCTCTTAAACTTTATTTCATTTTATTTTGGGGGGAGGTTGCAAAGGCAGAGGGTGGATAAGGAGGAATGGGGAAATGAATGGGATGGAAGTGCATGATGTAAAAGACACAGAGAATAAATAAAAAGGAGAAAAAAGAAAGTAAGGAGTAGGGAGAATCATTGACCCTTCGCCTGGGATTCCGGCCACTCCCCACAGCCATTTGTGTGGGAGTTTACCGCAGTTACGGGTGCCCTTGGGTTTCAGAGAGGGCTCAGCTGCTAGAATATGTAGGCTGGAGGAGGCCAATGGAGGACTCCGTCTAAGCAGTCGTCATCCATGCTGGGTGAAGGCCTTTCCGTGGGACTGCTGTAGAGTTACCCAGACTTCCATGAGCGGTCATTGCTCGGTAAGTGTGAATGAACCGAATGAACTCACTGGCACCGCTGGGCAAACTTTGACTTAACCATTGGGACCTTCTAAGAAGGGTGTAGATGTTGTTTATAGCTCCCTAAGGGAAAGAATTCCTCAAACAAGTGCTGTGTGCGGATGCCACTTCACGGATGTGAAAGAGCAAAGGGTCGGGTGCTAGGAGAGACTCTATGCTTCCCATAATGCCCTATTGTCACTTTCCTAAAAGTCTTAGTTTTGGACAGGAGATGCATTATTTTCATTTTTCGCAGAGCCTTCAAGTCACAGCAAATCCTCCATACTTTAACTCAAGAGGTATCCAATATGATTAAGTAAACGTTAAGCCCAAACACAGAGTCACACACTGAGCATGCGCAGAGTCTTACCTGAAGGCAGAGACAATGTCGGGCAGCAGGAGCAGCAGGAACTGAGCAGCTACTGAGATGACTGACAAGAAAGGTCCTAAGCGCTCCCAGCAAGGACATGCATGTAATATATAGAAAGATCAGGGCTGGAGAAGGCTTCGTCAGAGAAACTAAGACCTGAATTTCATGTTTGTTGAAGTTCTCTCTTTCCTTCACTCTAGAACTGACTGTCTAGACAGAGACCACATTTCCCACCACCCAAGCAGTTAGAAGCAATCATGTGACCAGCCTCTTACCAATAGAACACGTGGAAACGATGTGGGTGCTGAGGTTTGGATATGAACTGTTCCCCGCCCCTCCTCCACTGCTGCTGCAAAGGCTCACATACAGGAGCCTTGGTCTCAGCTGAGAGTGCTATTCTGAGAGATTTGGGGAACTTTGGGAAGTAGGACTTGACAAGAGGAAGTAGAATACTGGGGGACGAGGTCTTGCTATGAGCCTCTTTCTGTTTCCTTCTTTGCCTTCCTTCCATGTGAAGCAAAGATGGTTCTCTGTCCCAGGCTCCCACCACCGTGATGTTTTGTATAAGCGCATGGGGCCAAGCAACCCAGACCACATCCTCTGTAATTGAAGCGAATGAAATAATTTTGCCTTTAAGTAGTTGCTGTCACGTGCTTGGTCAAAGAGATGCCTCTTCTAACTTTTCTTCCTGACTGCTGGCTGGACTTTGTGTGGAGTGGTGACCCCACCTCAGCCAGGCAGGTGCCTATGAGGAACAGAGTGACCCACTATCATGGGCTCCTCATCTCAGAACTGTTATATCAGAAAGAAACGTATGTGTGTGTAAGTGTGTGTGTGTGTGTGTGTGTGTGTGTGTGTGTGTGTGTGTGTGTGTACCTGGGCATATGTGTGTGGAGGTCAGAGGTTGACAGCCAGTGTTTTCCATTATCACTTTCTACCTTACCTTTTGAGACAAGAGCTTAATCTGGAGATCACTGATTGGATAGCTCAGCTGGCCAGTGAGGACATTACTGTCCCCACCTCCCAGTGCTGAGACAGTAAGTGTGCTCTGACAAGTGTGACATTTCATGTGGGTGTTGGGCTTCTGTGAAAGGTATTAGCTCAGGACCTCCATGATCAAGTTTCTCAGCATGAAGGGGATTTATTTGCCCCAAAGGGACAGAAGGCAAGGACTGAGAGACAATGGCAGGCAATAGAGGTTGAGAGAGAAGGGGAAGGGAACAGGGAAATGGGTAAGGAGTATCTGTTCGGGGAGGGGAGAAAGGAAGGGGAGACAGGGACAAAATGCCTCTGGATAGGGAGAAGACAGAAGTGGCACATAGGAAAATGGTGGTTTATAAAGACAAAAGGAAACCCCCTGTTAGGATGATGTGGCAATTTGAATGTACTTGACCCCCATAGTCTCATAGGGAGTGGCTCTATTAGGAGTTGTGGCTTTGTTGGAGTGGGTATGTGGTGGAATATTTGTACACTGTGTGAAAATGTATTGCTATGATTGGTGTAATATAAAACTGAACAGCTAATAGCTAGGAAGCAGTTAGGTGTGACTTCTGGAAACAGAGAAGACTCTGAGGAAAAAGAGAGGTGGAGTCGCCAGCCAGATGGAGAGATGCAAGATGATAGAGAGGTAACACCATATGACAGGGTGTAGATTAATATACATGGGTTGACTTAAGTTGTAAGAGCTAGTTGAGACAAACCTGCTGAGCATTCATAATTAATAAGAAGCCTCTGTGTCATTATTTGGGAGCCGGCTGGCAGGACAAGGAAAGACTCATTATAGAATGAGGTCATGTTGGAGGAAGTGTGTCACTGTGGAGTTGGGCTTGGAGGTTTTGTATGCTCAGGATGCTGCCCAGTGTCTCAGTGGGCTTCCTGTTGCCAGCAAGATGTAGCGCTCCCAGTTCCAGCACTATGCCTGCCTGCATGCCGCCATGCTCCCCTCCATGGTGATAATAGACTGAACCTCTAAATCTGTAACCAAACACCCCAATTAAATGGTTTCTTTATAAGGGTTGCCATGGTAATGATGTCTCTTCACAGCAATAGAAGCCCTGACTAAGGCAGGAGTTGGTACCAGGGACTGTGGTATTGTTGTAACAGGCCTGGTGATTTTTTTTTTTTGAGGAATTAAAACTTTGGTACTTTGGGTTTGGAGAGCAGTGTAATTAATGCTTTAAGTGCTGCTTAATGGGCCGTAATAGTAGAAGCATGAAAGACAGTAGTTCTAAGAGTGATTTAATGAACTCTGGGCATCAAGAGGTTTCAGGGGAGAAGAATGTTAGTATGTAGGCTTGAGACTGTTCTTGTTATACTTTGGTGAATAATGTGCCTGCTTTTTGCCCTTGACTGAAGAGTCTGCCTGAGATTAAAGTGAAGGATTTGGAGATTAATTCCATTGGCAGAAGATATCTCAAAACCACCTAGTATAGACGCTGCTGTGTGGTAATTAGTGGTAACGTTGATGAAACTTTGTAATGAAAAGGAGCAAGCTGAGTGGGGTAAATTACAAAATACAAATTTTGAGGAGAAAAGGAGCACCAGGAAGTAGAATGGAGCTAAATTCGATGTTCAAGGAGATAAATGGATTAAGAAATCAAGTAAAGGGAGTGGTGACCTCAGGGCACGATCTTACCCAGCTAAGTTTCCAACTTGTGAAAAGGAACTATAAAAAGACTTAGAGCCTGGTGTGGTGGTGCACACCTTTAATTGTGGTCATGGTGTCTATTCCACAGCCATCATCATCCTAACTAAGACAGATAAGGGGTTTAGTTTTAATTGGGCATGTTAATTAGCTGAGTCAAAGATGCTTTTGATTGCTGGACTTCAATACTTTGACAGCTGGACCTTGGTAGTCAATCTCATGAGGAGGAAGCGGCCAAATAAGGGACTCCGCTTTGGCGGCTAGCTTTAGGAATACAATCTAACAGTTTTTAGGAAGGCAAAGGGAATAGGGGAGAAGGGCAACGGCTGTCAGAGAAACATGCTCGAGTGAGCCCATGTTCCCTTCATTCTGATCTCAAATCCTCATGTTGTTTAGCAAACACTTTATTGACTGAGCCATCTCCCAGGCCATGAAATGTGGGTTCGTAAGTTATTGTGCTATCAGGGCTTGCTGTTAGCTTGCTTAGCTAAGTACAGTGTGGATAAGAATTAGGGCGATGGAGGGAAGACATCTTCCAAAATGTGGGTCAAGGGAGAACCTGACGCATTTTGGAGGCCTGCAGTGAGCCGTGGGAATGAGGTTATGATTCCAGTAAGACTTGATGGCTTAAACAACAGGCATTTATTTTCCACAGTTCTGGAGGACAGAAGTCCAAGGTCAAATTACCAACGGATTCACCCTTGGTGAGGACTCTCCTCATGTGTGGGTGGCTGTTTTTCTCACCATGTCCTTGTGATGGACGCAGGAGAGAGAGACAGAGATGTTACCTTTTCCTCTTCCGTTTCCTACTTCCCCTATTCCTTTCCTCCTCCTCCCCTTCCTCCTCTTCCTCTTCTTCAACAGGATCTAACCACACATATTGCATAGCTATTGCTCTGGCTAGCATGGAGCTCACTATGTAAAGCAGGCTGGCCTTGAACTCACAGAAATTTTCCTGCTTCTGCCTCCCAAGTGTTGGAATAAAAAGTGTGCACTACTAGACCTGACTTTCTTGGAAGGGCACTGATATCACAGCGAGGGCTCCACCCTTACAGTTTTTTTCTGGTTCTAATTGTTTTCCAGAGACTCCCATCTCCAGATGCTACTGCACTGATGGTGGGACAAGTGAATTTGGGAGGACATAAACGTTCTGTAATGCGTGAGAAGAAAGAAGAGTCAGCCAAATCACAAAGGACTTTGTGGACCAAACAAAGAGCTTGGGAACCAGTTGGGTGAGTGGTGTCATCGAGCTGGTTTTTAAAATTTTAAAAATGGTGTGTGTGTGTGTGTGTGTGTGTGTGTGTAAGGTTAGAAGACAACTTTCAGGAGTTGGTTCTCTTCTTTCGCCTTGTGGGTCCCGGGGATTGAACTCAGGTTGTTGGGAGAAAGTGACATTACCCTCTGAGCCATCTCACTGGCTCAGGGTTTTGAATTTGTGACTTGAACTGTGTTTTTTGACTTTTTAAATTTATAAAATCATTCAAAAGACCTGTTAGTAATCCAAGAAGCACACATTGCTTGTCACCTAGCTTAGACAATAAGTTCCCAGAATCCTCTCCCTGATCCTACCTCCAACTTCGTTTCCTTCCCTCCCTTCTCTCTTGCTTTCCCCCACCCTCGCACTCTTTCCTTGTTTGAAGTGGTTTTATTCAGTAGGACAAACTGGCCTAGAACTTACCATGTAGGTGGCTTTGAACTCCTGATTCTCCTGCTTCTACCATATTAGTGCTGGGATTATAGGTATATGTCCCCATGCCTGATAGTTAGTCTTCTCTCTTTCCCTCCCTCCCTCCCTCCCTCCCTCCCTCCCTCCCTCCCTCCCTCCCTCCCTCCCTCCCTCCCTCCTTTCTTTCTTTTTTTCTTTCTTTCAAGGGTGCTGGAAAAGAAAAAGAATAGACTACTCAACATGTGGTAATTTTTTAACTTAGACCCAGGTACTATAAGTGTACGTGTGTCATAGCAGCATCCACGGCCAGGTGGAACAAGCCTTGTGCATCCCAGCATGAGGCGACTCCTTCCTGTGACTGTGCCTGGCAAGCACGAAGGAGCACCATGTGTCTGAAGTTCAGTCCAAGACATGATGGGCTGTGTGTGTTGCGTCTTAAGCTGCTACCCGCTTTTGCTGATGTGTGAACAGCTCAGTGCTCTGTGGAAAAGAAATCCGAAATGTGTTCTGGAAACTTCAAGGTTCTGAGGACAGTGAAGGACTGAGGGACCCAGATGGTGAGGCGGCTTTACATCCATGACGCTTGTGACTCTGGAAGAGAAAGGAGAGGATGTAGGGAACCAGCAGCTGCCATGTCGATAGTGTTGAAGAAGATCACACTTCCTGGGCCCGAGCCCAAGATGTCAGCATGAACATCTCCTGACAGGAGAATGTTCTGCAATCAGGGGAGACTGCGCTGGGTGGGTTTGTTGGCTGCATCCGAAGTCATTTTTAAAGGTTGTCATTGCTGCAGAGTTGACAGCTGCTTTCTTGCTCAACATCTATTGCTATTTCCATCTAACTCCTCTCTGGTTTGAAGGGAAATTGTCTGAGGATGTCTCCTGCTGCAATAAAACACTGTGACTAACAGAAACTTGGGGAGGAATGGGTTTATTTCACTTACATTTCAACGTCATAGTCCATTACTGAAGCAAGTCAGAGTAGGAACTCAAGGCGGGGACCTGGGGGCAGGAACTGAAGCAGAGGCCATTGAGGAGTACTTCGTACTAGCTTCTTCCCCATGACTTGTCCTGCTCCTATACTACCCAGGTGGTACTGGCCACAGTGAGCTGGGCTCTCACACATCGCTCCTCAGGCATTCACCAACAAAACATATCATATGCTTGTCTACAGGCTAGCTCTATGGAGACCATTTCTCAGTTAATATGTCTTCCTCCCAGATGATCCTAGCTTGTGTCAAGTTGACCTAAGAACTAGCTAGCACAGAAGCCATCCTTCTTCTACTCACAGAAATGTTGAAGTCATCCTTATCCTCTTCTTCCTAGGGCCAGCCTATCAGAAACTCAGCAATTGGCTCAGATGGGTCATAAGACCCAGTGAGAGTCATGAGTTAAGCTTTGTTTCCCTAGTGTCGGGAGGGTAGCCTGTGAGCTTGGAGTTATTGAAGCAGCTTTTGATGAGACTGAGAATGAACTCAGCAAGCACAAAGTGGAACCTAGTGGTGGAGGGAATCATACGGGGAAACATGTATACAGAGAGCACTTGATTAGCCAGGCCAAAAGGAACTGAAGATAGGTCTTCTTGGCTTCTTGTTTTAAGTGATATGTGTAACATGAGGGCCGAGCTGCTTGGGGTATCTGTCCTGCCCGGTACCCCACAACCAGCAAGTCCCAAAGAAAATCACTCACAAGACTCCATAAGATTGTAAACTCATTGGCCCATTAGCTCAGTCTTCTTATTAACTAATTCTTACATCTTACAGTAACCCATAATTCTACTCTGTGTTAGCCATATCGCTTGGTACCTTTTTCAGTTGTCAGCTCACATGTTGCTGCTTCGGTGGTCTGCGCAGGAATGGCGGAGGGAGCTTCCTCCTCCCTAACCTTCTTCTATTCTCATTGCCCCATCTCTACTTCCTGCCTGGTTGACCCACCTATACTTCCTGCCTAGTCAATCAGCGTTTTATTAAAATACATGATTGACAGAATACAGACAATTCTCCTGTACCATTATGAGCCTATTCTCTTCCATCTATCTGCCTACCTATCTACATATCTATCATTATTTATCATCTCTCAAACACCTATCATCTATCAATCAATCCAGCAATAGATCTATCATCTATTATTTATCTACCTGTCATCTACCTCTGTTTATCATCAGTCATCTACTTATCTATCTACCTACCTACAATTTATCTACAATCTAATTACCAATCATCTATATAATATTATCATCTATCAGTCATCTATTTATCTATTGTCTGCCTGTCTGCCTCCCTCCCTATCATCAATCATTATTGGTTTTCTCTCCCTATCTGGTTTAGTGTAGTTTCAGTTTGACGACTATCATTTACACTGACAGTTGACGATCAAGTACAAGTCATTCTCTGTGATATAAAAGACAGAAACACGATACTGGACATGTACTCTTGAGTGAACACAGAGCTATCTGGCTTAGAGCTTTTCCTGTGGCCCTAGTGTACACCTCCCAGTGTGGAGGGTATGAGGGAGTGAATAAGGCAAGGTGTTTGATTAATAAGCATCCCTGCTACGTGGAAGAGATTCAGACGTGGAAGAGGCAACACAAAGCTATACGTTGCGGCAAACGTACGGATGTAACAGTCAGGGGAAGTTGCACGGTATTACCTACAAAGAAAGAATAAGTGGTCTGTTTATCAGCCTGGAGAGTTTGGTGGAGGGGGAATAAGAACAGCTACAGAACAAGACCCCATCCCACACACTGGCTAGAGCAGGGCATCAGAGGATGCTTGTCTAATACGTATCTCCAAGCCAAGGTGAATTGTACTTACCTAGACATAGGGTAGAGTTCTTAAGGTGGAATTCTGTTTTGCTGAAGTATATAACATGTAAGAAGTTACTAATTTACTCTGTTAATGGTCTCTCAAAATAGAGGTAGCAAGGGAGGGAGCTCTTCCCTTATCCCTATTTCCACCTCCTCTCCCTCCAGTTCTCCTCCATTTCCCTTTCTCCATCTTTTCCTCCCTTCTCTCTAATTTCCCTCTTGAATATAAAAGGGAGAAGTCCTTGTGTGGACAAAATACAGTGACAGAGGAGCAACTGCTCACAAATCCATTTCTCCAAAGTGAGTGATTTGGTTTGGATCATGAGCCTGATGCTGGCTAAGTATCCCAGAAATAGGCTTCTTCACTTCTCATAGAAACTTGAGAGGCGAGATAGAGTGCAATCTATTCTGTAGATGGGCTGGGGGTGGGGGACTAAAGTTGAGCAAAGCTGAAAACCGAGGTCCTATGATCATCCACACTGATTGGTGCTAGAGCTGGGGTCTGAACTGAATGGGATGGGCTGGTGACCACTGTATCCATTCTGTATTTCCCTTCCTGGTGCAGGAGAATTATCTGTATTTTGTCAATCATGTATTTTAATAAAACGCTGATTGGCCAGGCAGGAAGTATAGGCAGGTCAACCAGACAGGAAGTAGAGGCGGGGCAATGAGAACAGGAGTATTCCAGGAAGGAGGAAGTCCCTCGGCCACTCCTGCGCAGACCACCAAAGAGGCAGCATGTAACATGCCCAGCTGAGAAAGGTACGGAGCCATTATGGCTAACATAGATGAGAATAATGGGTTAATATAAGTTATAAGAGTTAACAAGAAGCCTGACCTAATGGGCCAATCAGTTTATAATCTTATGGAGTCTTGTGCGTGATTTTCTTTGGGACTTGCTGGCTGTGGAGTACTAGGTGGGACAGATACCCCAACAAGCTGGCCCCCGTCATGTTACAGATGGCGCCCAGACGTGGATAACTGAATCCACAGAAAGCTTGAGAAAGCTTGGAAAAGAATAGAGTAAAGCATGTTTTCTTGGTAGCAGCAATTTCTCAGGTCTGCTCTGCTTGCTAGAGGCAAGCAACTGCTCTCATCTAAGAGAGGCTTCCTGACTCAGCTTTAGCTGCAAAACCTTGCGGCTCTTTAAAGAGGTCCTGCCACGAAACACTTAAATGGTGTTGATGAAAAGCTGAATGCATGGTTTTCAGTTTTCAGCCATTGCAGGAAAAAAGCTGCTCCGTTTTAAAATGCTGGCTTTCTAGGCTGTCCTGCCAGGGCAATCTCTGACTCTTTCAGGCAGGCAGTCCGACTGAGTGTGGTCTGTGAGCAGAATGCTGCAGCTTGCTTGCTAGCAAGGACCTTGAGATGCCATAGAGTTGTGGCAGTGAACACAGCTCTGGCTGGTATCTCAGCCGTGAGCCTGGAAAGCTAAGGAATGGGCTGGGTCTAACTGTCAAAGCCACAGCTTTAGTCCTACCCATTAAAGACTCATGTGGTCAGAAAAAGAGAGACATACAGTAAAGAGAGATTCAAAGATGAAGAAAACCTCTAAATGGTTTACAGTGTGTTAAAAATATATGCAGGCTGAAAGTTAAAGTTCTTAAAGTTAAAAGGAAAGAAAGAGAGTAGTTGGGTGTGGTGGTACACACCTTTAATCCCAATGCCTGGGAGGAAGAGGTACGTTGACCTCTGAGACTTTAAGGGACAGAGGTAGTTGACCTCTGTGACTTCAAGGTGTGGTAGCACACACCTTTAATCCCAATGCCTGGGAGGCAGATACAGACAGATCTCTGAGTTCAAGGTGTGGTAGCACACACCTTTAATCCCAATGCCTGGGAGGCAGATACAGACAGATCTCTGAGTTCAAGGTGTGGTAGCATACACCTTTGAGCCCAGCACTGGGGAGGCAGAGACAGAGGAATCTCTATGAGTTCAAGGACAGCCTGGTCTACAGAGTTATTCCAGGACAAAAATATATACAGAGAACCTGTCTCAAAAAGCCAAAAGTTAAAAGTAAAATTAAAAGAAATAGAGGTTGAAATAAAGCCG